>NC_079545.1:24051356-24103856 GCF_015846415.1 Triplophysa dalaica
AACCAATTCCACATTGCACAAGGTGCAAACAACCTTAGTCTTGTCGATGTTTCTATTGGGAAGTTTCTTAAAAATTAATATTCCCTGAAGCAAACCCGGCGGCTTCATAGCTGCATCCATGTTAGCACGTCACGTTTGATGTGGTCATTTCACAGTAACGTTATGTTTTGTTCAGACCAAACGCGAATGGCGTGTCAAGCGCGAGTGATTTATATGTTAATGCAAAGAGCCAATAGACCTACTTGCTGCGCGAATCGCGCGAATGAAGCCCTGGTAATGAGATGATGAGGCGGCTTCTGCGAATGACGCGAATCACGCGAGTTGAAAAATCTCGTTCTCGCCCCGTACAGTGCAGTTAAACTGGTATACATCCGCGCTAAAATATCAAGGTGAAAGTCATCATAGCTTGCGTAGTATAGACCCAGCTCCCAACCCAACTTTGAGAATAGATTAACGGCCACATTAGTCTCACTGCGTAACGCCGTTAACGGCCCACCACTAGTTTTATTTGAATCATCTTCCGTATAGTTGACTTCCTTTTGACTAGAAATTTCAGAAATGTTTTCTTGACATTTTATCAAGCAGCTATGTCTTTTTTAAACAATATTAATGGAGTTTCCATCTGTTTTGTTCTCTTATTGGCTATAATTTCCTCATTATTCAGTCAAAGTCATACATTTCACAAACATTTTTAGGTAAAAAAATATTTGATTTCAATACTTGAGACATTTAAGCATATACCTTCAGATCTTTTGACCGGTAGTGTATAGTGTATATGATATATCATGCTTAAAGGGGATAGTTCAGCCAAAATCTCCAATTTGCCGTTTATTTACTCACTCTCAGGCCATCCGAGATGAAGGTGACATTTTTTCTTGAGTAGAACCATAAAGAAGATTGTTTGGTTAATCTGCAGCCCTCTCTGCCTTATATAATGGGAGTCTATGGGGTCCACCTGTCTAAGAGTTCCTAAAGCACATAATGCCAAAAAGCGGCTCCTGGTGACATGTTGATGTTTCGTGAAGCGAATCGTTTGATATTTTCATAAAGCTGAACGTCATTTTTAATAATATTAGCCATAATGTGCAGCCTTTGCACACAATCTTCTTCTTGTAGTATTTGTTGACGAATGGCATACCAGCTTCTGCTACGTTTAGCGCCACCTGCAGAAAGGGAGTGTCGAGGCTATACAGTATGGCTAATATTATCAAAAATGATGTTTGGAGACATTTTTTTGGAATCAAACGGCAAATTGGAGTTTTTGGCTGTACTATCCCTTTAATGGAATAGTTTTAGAATTTACTCAACCTTGCAATTCCATTACTGTAAGATTTTTCATCTTCCGCAGAACACACAATATATTTTGAAAACCCTATTGTTTGTAATGTGGAGTTGACTTCCGTTGTAGGAACACCAAACCAGTAAGACATTTCTCAGACCAATGTCTTTTATGTTCCACAGAGTCATATACAGATATTAAATGACATGAGGGTAAATAAATAATGACAGAATTTGTATTTTGGGGTGAACTATCCTATTACATAGATTCATGGTATCCTAATATGAAGCCATCCCAAAATGAGGTCATTCCAGATTGAATCTGCAAATGTTTACCTTAAGGTTTACCTCAGAGTAATGCATAAGAAACTCCTTCAGAGGTTTCGGCTACTTGTTGGTTTCACCTAAGTGCTGCTGCTGGCAGAAGTCAACCTGGTGCCAGTCAGGATAATTCATGCTCAGACATGATTCATTCTGACATTTAAAATTCAGCAGTTGATGCACTACAATTTCATCCCCTGCCAAAACGACCAAAAGCTTGAAGGTTGAGGGATGAAGAACTATCCTGTAGTGCGTAATAAACCGGTGGCCTTGTTCGAAAGATCACTTTAAAGTGTTTATGACATTCTTGCTGAGTTTTTGAACCAAGAAATTTTGAGGGCTGTAACAAACACTTAGCATCTCCACCCTGATAATCTGTGACTTCACCTCTGCTAGTGTGTGTTGTGTTTGTGTGCACGGCTCTTTCTCCTTGAATTCCACGAGACAAGCGGAGGTAAAACGACAGAGGTGCAGAAAGATGGTAGCCTTAGGAAGGAGATAGCCAGACGGGGCCTGTCTTTGGCTCCAGCCTCCTTCCGCCTCAGGTGCTTAATTTTGCTTCTTGCTTATGTTCTTCTGTTCAGGGGGCAAAACAAAGCCATTTGCGGTGTGGCCCTCCGCACAAGGCGTTGGAACAGAGTTTCTACTTGTTTTGCTAGTACAAAGAGATCTTAACGCGTCAGTTCCAGGTTTTGGATTGAATCCCGATTTATAACAAAGGATCTAGCAAGAAGCTTTTGCCAAGAAAACTGTCATCCAATTCCACATTGTTTGGGTTCATTTGATAATGAACTTAACTAGAGGCAAGCCCTTGGCAGGTTCATGCGGCAGAATGAATACCTTATATAATTAGCATCAATCTTATTCACGCTGGCATTTGTGCGTGCAAATGTTGGAGTGATTGTTGATAGATTATGCGATTATTATCTTGATTGTATCTTTTTCAGTGTTTAATGGACACCCCACAGCTGCTTTGGCAGTGTAAAAGATGTTTGAAAACTGAATGTTGGTGTCAGTTTTGGAAATAATAATCCACCTCATGAGCCCCTTATCAATTGTCATCTGGGGTATTATAAATGGTGGGAAATTAGTAAACAGAGGTCAATCTGAACTCTTTTAATAGCATGACTTGTATTAAAGGTATATGTTACAAAAAATGAATGAATGAATTCTTTCATCATATAGTCATCCCCATGTCATTCCAAACCTGTATGACTTTACTTTTCTGTAAAACACAAAATAAGTTATTTTGAAGAATGTTTTTAACCAAACAACATTGGCCCCCATTGACTCCAAAAACGTTCATTTCACAAAAATGCCTTATTTTGTGTTCCATAGAAGAGTCAAATACAGATTTTGAACAACATGATGAAATCTAATGACATGTTTGGCACATTATTTCATTTATTTTCACATTATATAAGTTTTATTTCATCAAGGCTGTATCATTTAAGCTTGAGAGAAGTAAAAAAAAATCAAAGCCAAGGATTCATATTGTTTAGTGATATTGACATTAGTTTTGTGGTAAGCAGTGGTTCTACGCCATATTGCGAAAATAAATCAAAAGGAATTTTAGTTTCCACTTTGTATCCCATATGAAACCTTAGCATTTCACCTCCCCCACTAAAAAGGTCTTCATCAGGGTGGGATGCATGGGAATGAAGAAAGACGGGGAAAGGAAACACACAATGGAGTAGGAGGGTCAAGTGAGGGCTCAGTGACCTTTACACCATGAACCTTCTCGTAAGCAACACTGGCGAGGGGGTCAAACCTTTGCAGGAAGTATGTGACGAGTGACTCAGTCTTTGCATGTGTGACAACAGATGAATGGCTTAGAATAGACTTTGCTTCTCAAAGTTGGTATATTGGTGAAGTAATCAGTCTAGTCACTTTTTTTTTGGTTCATTTACAAGATATAACATGTTACGTTTTTATTTTCGAGCTTCGTTTAGAAAACAAGACTCTTCATGCCCCGCCCACACTCATTCCTTTTTCATAGGGATCTGTAATCTCATCTCATCACATTTACACTCACCTGTAAACTCACTTAAAGTGTCAGAACCCCTGGATTTTGTTTTTCTCTAATATTTACATTTACATTTAGGCATTTGGCAGACGCTTTTATCCAAAGCGACTTACATTGCTTTACCTATACATTTTACATAGGTATTTGCAATCCCCTGGGATCGAACCCACAACCTTGCGTTGTTAACACAATGCTCTTACCACTGAGCTACAGGAAAGCTATTGTAATATTGTATAATTTAAAAAAAATTCAAGGTATAGATCACCCAAAAATAAAAAAACTTTCACCATTAATTCACCGCCATGTTATTCGAACCTTGTGTATGACTCATATCAGCCTGTATTCTCTCAGTTGTTTTGAGTTCATAACATGAACGTTAATGGGGTATCGTACGACTTAAGCAGACTGGCATATGGAATGCACGCAAAATTTGACTTATGCATTACACACATTTAGAAACTGTAAAGTCTTGTTATTTATACAGAGGCGGATGATGGTGGCCAAACAGTTTATGTCTACATAACTATATATAATAGTTATAGAAGTATAAATCCTAAAGGTTAATATCGCTTCAAAGGTTCAGAGCTATTCTGAGAGAAATATGGAATACCAGACCCATATGCACCACTATTCAGTCTCTTTTTTAATATTACTCCCCCTACCTTGAATTTTCTGTCATAGTGCTTTCTGGTTGAAAGGAATCTGCTAGTTGCATGTACCACCTGTGTTCAGTCTCTGGTCTCTCGTTGGCTAATTGTCAGTATCTGTGCTATGGGATGATTTACAGGTAGACAGTGCAGCGAGGCTGGTAATGTTTCCGAACATTCCCTGTGGTTATCCGACGGCTGTGTCTACCTCTCCTGTCATCCAACTCGACATCAAACGAATGCTACACGTAGCTTCTCTGTGTTCAGGTGTCATGACAGTGATTGTAAGCAGCACAAAACACCTGGATACGGTCTGCTTTGCCTTTTCATGGGGAAAACTGTAATTTGCAACGGAAGGATTGTAAAACAGAGAGGAACGGAAAGGGAGAGAGGACCTTCAAGGTATTTTCAGAATCGAGTGCTGATCTGTCATTAGTGTTTAGTCATTTCACAGGCGCTTAGGTTAAAATGACCATTTACGCAATTGATAACAAAGTCTTAGGGTTGTGAGAGTCTGGAAGCATTTTGTGTGAAATGTAATCATTTGTAGAGGGTCTGTGTTTAGATCTTTTACATGAGAGCTTCAAGGCTTTAGAGTAAAAATAAAAGTAAAGGGTTATTTAGGAACCCAGGACCTCTCAAGAGTTTGTGCGTTCCAGATCTCCGTTATTATAGGCTACCGTTTTTTTCTGTGCTGGAGAGATTCTCAAGTAAGCTGCTGAAATGATCATTCCAGTAAATTATTCATTTCTTTGCTCTGTGTACTGAGTGTTGAGGGACAGGGGTTCAGCATTAGGGCTACTTGATATAGACATTTATAAATATTCTGAGCTTTTTAAAGAAAGAAAGATTTTAGAATTAGATCAGATCAGTTTGTGTCATTCTTTTGATATCTTTAGATGGAGGAATAAACAAGAGTAGCTGTACGAGTCATGCCATCTTTATTATAGTGAGATGGATATGGATGGCCTCTCTCTGTTAAAGTGATTTTTAACACATTTCAAGTTTGAATACAATTAAAAAAACGTTTGATGCAAATATCATGTCAAATGTGTGTTTTCACTTTGCAATGTACTACCACAATAACTCGCCATTCATGGTCAAACAGTAGTTAAGAGCCTAAATTAGGATTTAACAACCCAGCAGACGTTCCACTCCCTGACCTCGAGTCATTCCATAACAAAGCCATATTAATGAGCACCAGAGGCATTCAAGTCAAGCTTTATACAAAAGCTGCCTTCTTTTGACCCCTCAGAAGATTTTTGGTACCCGATAAAACCAATAGAAGTGATAGTGACAGACGGAGAGATCCAACCACCAACTATCCTGCATTTGTGAGATTCAGAAAAATGGAGTGTTTTTAACAATAAAAGCATGTTTAGTTTTATCATGTACACTGCGAAAAACAAATGGCTCTTTAATGTTTTTATTCAATTACACTATTGTAGTGATGTGATTCTGACAGCTTTAGCTCATCAAAGTGATCTAAAGTACATTACATTTTTCCTAAGTGCGGTATTAGGAATTATATTTTGTTTAACGTGAAGGAAAACTGATCTTATGGTTATAAATGGCCCATAAACTTATCAGAATTATAGTGATATTAAATGTGAAAATATGCAGCGCTGCAGATTTTTGCTGTATTATTGTGAATAATGAGACCGTAGAGGGAAATTCTTGGAATTTATCAAGCCAGAAGCTCCCTGGAGTATTTCTCCACTAAAGGAACTCTCGCAAACACATAATATTTGAGAGTCTTTCTCTAAACACATTTCAGTAGTTTAAATCAAAGCTTTTTTTAAGTGGGATTTATCTTGTGGCCCAGCAAGTCTGCAGCACAGCGCTGTACATTAAGAGCTTACAAAAAGAATACAAGAGTGACCTTTGAGAGGGCCGTTTCGTTATTTTCCCTCTCAAACAGAAATGGGTCAGGAGGTGGACAGGTGTGAGGTGTGCAGGGGTGCTTTTTTACTGCATTGAGTGATACATGTTTAGAGAAAGCACTTTAACAGACAGATTAGATATCTAGTGAGGTGCTAAATATATAGACTGAAGCTATATCCACTGAGAATACTTACCGCTAGTGCTGATTAATACTGAAGGGGTTTGTGAGTCATGCAGCTGTCACCTGTTTTATGAGTTATTTTCATTTAATACTATAATTCTGTCAGCTATCATTCGTTTCTCTGTCGGTTTGTTATATTATAAGTAGTGGTGGGCCGTTAACGGCGTGAGACTCTTATCGCGCGATAAAAAAAATGTCGCCGTTAATCTATTCTCAAAGTTGGGTTGGGAGCTGGGTCTATACTACGCAAGCTATGATGACTTTCACCTTGATATTTTAGCGCGGATGTATACCAGTTTAACTGCACTGTACGGGGCGAGAACGAGATTTTTCAACTCGCGTGATTCGTGTCATTCGCGGAAGCAGAAGCCGCCTCATCATCTCATAACCAGGGCTTCATTCGCGCGATTCGCTCAGCAAGTAGGTCTATTGCCTCTTTGCATTAACATATAAATCACTCGCGCTTGAGGCGCCATTCGCGTTTGGTCTGAACACAACATAACGTTACTGTGAAATTACCGCATCAAACGTGACGTGCTAACATGGATGCAGCTATGAAGCCGCCGGGTTTGCTTCAGGGAATATAAATTTTTAAGAAGCTTCCCAATAGAAACATCGACAAGACTAAGGTTATTTGCACCTTGTGCAATGCGGAATTGGTTTAAAAAAAAAACTTTCTCTCAACAGGTTCTGGTCTAGCTTTAGTTGAAACCAGCAACTTTGTATTGAGATCTAATGTATTATGGCTCCTGTATGACATATCGCTTGTTGCTCCCTCACTCTTTGTAAGTCGCTTTGGATAAAAGCGTCTGCTAAATGACTAAATGTAGATGTACTGTAGGAGCTCTTCCAGTCTCAAGTACCACACGGAAATCATCCCTTAGCTAATGCGGAAGTAAACACAAGTTCATCTTATTGAACATAATTTAATTTTCATCACCAATTATCATAGTAGAACAGCTTTCTCAAGCAGTTTGTGATGCATTTTGGAAACAGGAGATGAGCCCCTGGTCTAATGCGCCACCTGGCTTGAGAAACCCGTTCTCAAAGACTTACTTTTAGTCATTATTTGGGTAGCACACATATTCTGAATGCCTTCGGCAGAATTCAAATGAGCCATTTTAATCTAGATTAATCTGGATTAATCTAGATTAAAAAAATTAATCTATGCCCACCACTAATTATAAAATGAGGTCACATTGAAGAGTGCCAGACTCATCTCTCGTTTTTGATAAAACAGACAGTAGCTGCAATTCCTTTACTCTTCATATTGAAATTGAAGTTGTGAATTAAAAATACGGCCAATTTTGCAAAACATTTTTTGGAAGACATGATGACATTAGTTCACAGAACGAAACAAAAATGAAGATTTTACTTAAACCTACAAAAAGTAAAAAAAGTTGTTTTCTGTGTCTTTTTGTATATATGTGTGTGTTTATGTTTTCCTTACTCACCTGCAGCATTAGCCTATGCCTACTTATTTATATACCATGATATAGACATTATTTATTCTGGTGCACTGATATATAACTTTGATACTGTCCAGCGCTATCCAGTTAGGTCAAAGAATGACTTTAAAAGAGTTGCCTACATCATCAGAATTGTGTCTTTCATCAAGACACTGAAAGTCAGGCTGTTGCAAGTGATCCACCCCGGCAGAGACTTTGAATTATTTAACTAAACATTTACATCCAAAATAACAGATTTGATTTAATCTGTATGTTTTTTTTGTATGTGTGTTTACGGGGAGGAATAACCTTGGCAGAAAAAGCTAAATCGTTGTACATTTGTACAAAAAACGATTTATTTATTTATTGTGTTAGGGTCAATTTATCGTTTTAGGATTTAGTAAGTTTAGTTCAGTTGACCAAAAAATGCCATTTGAATCTGCCGGGCTTTGTTCTTTTTTTTTATCTCTTTTTTGCTGTCATGTTTTATTCCATTTATTGAAATCCTCTTGGACACCAGAAATACCAACATGACGTGCCATTCGTGGTCAAGGAGTTCAGGGTCTAACAAGCAGACAGAAGTTTCACTCCATGCCCTAGAGTCATGCCATTACAAAGCCAACAAAGCTCCGGGGGGATTCAAGTATAGCTGTATACAAAACACGACACCCATGACAAGACTAAGCGCTTGGTACCCAAAGTTTTGTTACAATGGAAAAGTGATTCAGACAGAGCTTCCACCCACCCCCTACTTAAGTCTGAGTTGTTGTACTCGTGTGTTAAAATTCCTAAAATAAAGATAAATTAAGTGTTAAGTTGCATATCACATTGTATTATTCTAACAGCTCATTGTTTTGTTGAGAAGCCTTTGAGATCGAATCGGGATGGTGTGTCTAATGTTAGACTGGTGCCCCCGGGGTGAGGAGGGGAATGATGTTGTAAGATATAAATACTATTCTTTCATATCCTTTCTTTTCCAGGGGTCAGAATCAGGTCGGCACATTGTGGCGGTTTTGTTATTCTAATGCTTTGTGTTGAAACTCAAATGAGACAATTCACTAAAATGTGATTTGAAGTGAAAAAGTCTCATATAGATCGCCCAAAGTCAAAAGTGAACATGTTAATGAAAATTGTGTGAACTTTTAATTTTGAATTTATGTCTGACATGCTCTTTAAAAATATTTAATTCAGCCTGGATGATGCATGTTTTTCATTTATTTTCTTATGTTATATATATGTATGTGATGCATTTGGCATTTATTTCACACAATTATCAGCATTATTGCCATGTCACCAAAATGTCACAGCAATTCCGATACAATTATTGCTACAAGTGCCACATTCTTATTTCCCAAAGTACCACAAAAGCGCATCCTTCAAATTAGCCAAATGTGGTGGACCAGGGAACGTTTTCTTGCCTTCATTCATGGCATGTGGTTGGAAAAGATGAGGGTTAGAAAGACTGGGAGGCTTTTGTCGATGTAAACCTACCATGAACCCCACAAAGTGATGGCAAGGCAGAGTTATTTGTAAAATCCTGCGACTGATCGCCATGAATACGTCCATTGTTAAAACCTTTGGCTGCGTTGAAAAGGAGCTGACCCCGTTCCAAAACCTGCCCCTCCATCTTCACCATCCAGCCCGTTTGTCTTCTAAGCATCTCTGCTTTTCACCCTTTCGCTGAGGTTCAAGGACTCAGGGCATTCTTAGATGTGCAAGCCAGAGACTTATTACCTGTGTCCACAAAGCCTGTTAATATTATACCTTCTTCTCCAGTATCGGTTTAAGTCTTCTGTAGTCTTTCACTAAGATTTTTAGTATACACAGTGGATGCTGCACTGAAGTGAAGGGGGAGGAGGAGTTTGCACTAGCCAGAATCTGTCCCTATTTATGACATTGGCTATGATTTCATTCGTTCCACCGAGAAGGCGCTGTAACTTCTCTGAATGGATCCCTGGTGAATAAGCATGTTTAAGCGCTGTTTCAATCAATTGTCCTCTATAGAGTCAAGCTGTTTGCTTTTCTATACAGGTTGATTTGTAGCAGTTGCACATACATTTCTTACTATAGCAGCTGTAATAGTTGTATTTTCTGTTACAGTCTTCATGCACAGAAATAAAGCAGCATTAGCACAGCTGTGAGTTTTTCTAACTAGAATGCTGTGCTTTGAAGTGGTGCCAGTGGATTGCTGTGCTGTTTCGGTGGCGTGGCTGGGTAAGATGCCTACCGTTCTTTGGAGGGCAGCCACTTATCCTGCTATGTGTGCTCAGGGATTTGCCCAATGTGGGACATGTTCTAGGTAGCAGCAGTGTTCGTGCCGGCACGTCACCGTGTTTCAATCTCTTTCTGTAATTTTTCCCTTTTAAATCGAATAACATCATACAATGTTTTTTCTTTGTACTAAATATACAAACTTTGTTTAAAGGTAACCAGTGTTAGGGAAGTTCTCTTGACAAGCAACAAGCTAAAATAGTTAAACTAAAATGATTTCAAAGAGTATTGTTTATTATGTAAATTATATTAAGATTCACGTAATGCTTAATAGGATGTGTGTGTTGAACTTTAAATAATTACCCACTACTGTACGTCTTTTACGTTATCATCAAACAATCTCTTCTCAGTCAATTATTAAGCAGCAATACTTGGATACAACATCAGATGGCGATTATAATTGATTTTAGCTTGTGATCTAGTAAGAAATTGCAGGTTTGTCAAAAGGAGAAATGGACTTTAGCTTTTGGTCACGCTACACTGCTACTTGCTGGAAAAATGTATTTAAGTTCTGGAAAAGCTACAGTGTTTTAAAAGTAACTGAGATTGAAAAATTTAGGTAAGTAGATTTTCTAGTTGTACTTAGCTATTCCCTATGACTAAAAGTAGAAATGCATAGAAAAACTACTTAATATTGCGGCATAAAATAGACGATTTCCTTATGTGACCGATAATTTTTCCATAACGTCCATAGTGACGGTTCCTTAAAAAAGAATAACTAAATGTCATGTTGACAACTATATAGATGGTCTGGGTTTTTTCATTGACTTAAGCTGACATGTTTATTTTTGTTCCAAATATTCTATATGTTCCTTATAAATAAAATATAGTTTTCAATTTAAAAAAAGAGACATTTAAAAATGACATATTTTAGAGATGTAATTTCAATACAGTGTTATTTTAAGTGATAGTTCATTCCTCAAAATATCATCTTTTGTGTTCTGCGGAAGAAACTCATACAGATTTTAAATGACAAGAAGGCGAGTAAACGATGACAGAATTCTCATTATTGTGTCAACTATCACTTTAAGATTAAAACACTTGCTCATACAAATGTGCACCTTTTCATATTTTCACGTCTGTATAAATACTATGCTATACAATGCTATACAAACTAGCTACTGTATGAATAGACAATAATTGTTTATTAAGTTTAATCAATTTTCTTTATGTTTCTCATTTACTGTAATTGAATTTATGTTATAACCACCCTTATCAGCCTTAGGGCTTTTTTAGTTTATATATCGGCCTTGGCTATTAATAAACAAATCAGTCAACCTCTAATTGTATTTATTATGTTATTTCCTGAACATCATGACAAGGCTTTTATAGCAGATTACATTATCTTGGTGCAAAATCACAGCTGAAGTGAGACTTCTGTTCAGACTATTTGTGGAACAACAGATCAAGAAGATACACAAGCATGTGTTACATTCGGTGTTGTCACAGTTTCTCACAGGAAGTTAATAGACTGTGATTTGTGTGAACTGTTGCGTGTCAGACTGAGTAGGCAAAAGTGAAGATATTGTCTTGAGTTAGTTCTTTTCTCTTCTTGAGGTGTTCTTCCTTTCTCTGCCTGTGTGCTTCTAGTGGTAATATAGCGTGCTTAGCTCAAGAAACTGGCTTAGATGAAGTGTATGGTAAGGTCAGAGGCATAAATTGCTGCATGTGCAACAAAGTAATTATGGCGCGATCTGATGAAGCATGCTAGGGAGGTGAGCTTAGGGAGTGCGTTATGAAAGTACACCTACATGTTAATCTATAGGCGTGACTCCACTACCCTCGCATCCTGGGAACAAGTGCCTTTGAAAATTGCCTCGAATCCTTGATAGACCTATTAGGAACAACAGTGCGTGTCTCTTGTTTTAATCTCAAACTAAACTTCAAAGCCTTCCCCAGAGGCCAGGCTAGATTCAAATGTTTGGCATGCCATACAAAAATCTTATCATCTGCTCCCCATGACTTGGATGTTTGCTCATCCATAGCTGACTTGACCTTGTGAACTGAATATCATTTTAATATAGAGCAACTGACTAAGAACATCTTTCATGGATATATTGGGTTGTGTATTTTGTTAATCAATGTTTATTATATTCTATTTACTGCTTCATCACATATTCTGTCAGCTCTGTCATTTACAATAAATATTTGATTGCAATTGAAGGTCTAAGTGTGTAAAGATCTTCTGCCTCAGCACTTCTGTAAATTATTAAATCAAGCTTTAATTAATATTATAATGGAATTTCATGTCTTCATTGTCAAGTGAAGTCAAGAAAGTTTCACCTACAAATTAATAATTTATCGATAATTTACTCACATTTATGCTGTTCAAATCCCATATGGCCTTATTTCTTTTATTAATCTTTTTTTTCTATTCTCATGGTTCCAATAGTGGATTGTGACCACCTCTAATAAAGCTTCAAGTAATGCAAAAATATAATTGAGTAAATTAAGAAATTTGAGTTAACAATGAGTTTGCATCAAACTATTATTTTTTTAAGACAACCAGGTACTTATTTTTTCATGTAGGTTGAGCCAACGAAAACAACAAATATTTTTGCACAGTTGAAAAGCAAGCTAAAATATAATAATATAAACATTTATAATCTTGAATGACATGAGGGTAAGTAATGACAAATTAACAAACTAACGCTTCAGTGATCAGTCAGACAGTAGGTATGGGCTGCAGCGTTATAAAGTGTGGCGCGTGTGGCATGAGCTTCGCAAAGATACATCTTTATACAGCGCGAGCTGGGCAGATATAAATAAGTGAGTTATAAATAAAAGAGTTATATAGTGTGGTGCGTCTTCTCTGGTCATTCACTAAGTTTTTTTGTATCAACAGTGGATGCTGCACTGAAGTGAAGTGGGAGGAGGGGCTTGCACATACTAGCCAGACTCTGTCCCTATTTTTGACATCGGCTTTGATTTCATTTGTTGCACCGAGAAGGCGCCATAACTTCTCTGAATGGATCCCTGGTAAATAAGCGTGTCTAAGCGCTGTTTCAATCAATTGCACGATGCTCGTCCTCTATAGAGTCAAGATGTTTGCTTTTCTATACAGGCTGATTTTTAGCAGATGCACATACATTTCTTACTTAAGCAGCTGTTATAGTTCATTGTATGTTCTGTTGCAGTCCTCATGCACAGAAATGAAGCAGGATTAGCACAGCTGTGAGTTTTTCATTTGTGTGGCTCCTCTCTGGAGGGCACCCACTTATCCTGCTATGTGTGCTCAGGGATTTGCCCAAACTTGGGACATGTTCTAGTAGAGTTGGCGATGTCTACCAAATTGTCATCAGACGATGCCTATAGAGAAACATTGCGATGGACGATGACATCAGGGGGTGGGGCGAGGTGGTGGTTGGGATATATCAGAAACTTGCATGATTTAATTTCTGTATCTGATAACTACTATTATTAGACCAACCTAAAACACATACAAATGCACTGATTATTTGTATGTTTGCTTTATTACATTTATCTGTGCTATTGCACATACTTTGATTAGTTGATCTTATTTGATTACTTTCTGAATAGTCGTCTTCAACAATATTTGAAATTGTGAGTTATAGCCCTTATTTATTAAGATTACATAAGTAAAAAACAGCTAACAAACAACTACAGTAGATATTATTTAATCCTTTTTTTGTGGGGCCAGTGAAAATTTTGGCAGGGCCAGTAAAAATTGGAATCACTTGCCTGACGGGGCCAGTAGATTGAGGCAGTGCACAACATATTTTGAAAAAAAATATTTTAATGTGATTAAGTGATGATGATGTTAATTCATTTATATTATTTTTAGTGGTGGGCATAGATTAATTTTTTTAATCTAGATTAATCTAGATTAATTCCAAGATTAATCTAGATTAATCTAGATTAAAATGGCTCATTTGAATTCTGCCGAAGGCATTCAGAATATGTGTGCTCCCCAAATAATGACTAAAAGTAAGTCTTTGAGAACGGGTTTCTCAAGCCAGGTGGCGCATTAGACCAGGGGCTCATCTCCTGTTTCCAAAATGCATCTCAAACTGCTTGAGAAAGCTGTTCTACTATGATAATTGGTGATGAAAATTAAATTATGTTCAATAAGATGAACTTGTGTTTACTTCCACATTAACTAAGGGATGATTTGCGTTTAGGTGGTACTGGAGACTGGAAGAGCTCCTATAGTACATTTACATTTAGTCATTTAGCAGACGCTAACGACTTACAAAGAGTTAGGGAGCAACAAGTGATATGTCATACAGGAGCCATAATACATTAGATCTCAATACAAAGTTACTGGTTTCAACTAAAGCTAGACCAGTACCTGTTGAGAGAAAGTTTTTTTTTTTTTTAAACCAATTCCGCATTGCACAAGGTGCAAACAACCTTAGTCTTGTCGATGTTTCCATTGGGAAGCTTCTTAAAAATTAATATTCCCTGAAGCAACCCGGCGGCTTCATAGCTGCATCCATGTTAGCACGTCACGCTTGATGCGGTAATTTCACAGTAACGTTATGTTGTGTTCAGACCAAACGCGAATGGCGTGTCAAGCGCGAGTGATTTATGTGTTAATGCAAAGAGGCAATAGACCTACTTGCTGCGCGAATCGCGCGAATGAAGCCCTGGTTATGAGATGATGAGGCGGCTTCTGCTTCCGCGAATGACGCGAATCACGCGAGTTGAAAAATCTTGTTCTCGCCCCGTACAGTGCAGTTAAGATGGTATACATCCGCGCTAAAATATCAAGGTGAAAGTCATCATAGCTTGCGTAGTATAGACCCAGCTCCCAACCCAACTTTGAGAATAGATTAACGGCGACATTTTTTTTATCGCGCTATAAGAGTCTCACTGCGTTAACGGCCCACCACTAATTATTTTATTTATTGAACTCTATGCATTTATACTAAAACTATAATATATTTATACTTCCTTATTTTAATTGGTTTTTATTATAATTTTTTTCTTAAACAAATCTATGTTGTTTCCAAAGTCAATGATCAATGAAAGTCAAAGAGTAATCGTGATCTCAATATTGGCCAAAATAATTGTGATTATCATTTTATTATAATCGAGCAGCCCTACAATCTAATCTAAAGAGAGTGCTAGGTTTCCATGCACAATGCATATCATGAAATATCAGCCAAATGTAAAAATCAATATAATAATTTATTTAGAAAACATATTCATCATGCCAACAAATGTTTCTTATTTACAGTTTGCAGGACTATTATTCCAGAAGGTTATAAAAAGGTAAGGTCAATGTTACCCTCGGGTCTTTTTAAAGAAATAATTAAAGAGTGCCAGGGCGTACATTTTTTTTTTTTGGGACGTTCGCTCAAGCTTTACACATTTGCGAAAGGTTATAACGTCTCAGGGATTTTAGCCATGCAGCCTAAAATTTTTAGCATTGCTTATGTTCCTGGTTTCCGTTACCCTGGGCACCTGACGACTGTATCTCTGAGATCTTTGCTCAGGGCGAACCAGCCAGGTACCTGTCTTTCAATGTTACACCATGACTTCTTCAGCTCTGTTTTTTATTTTTCTCCCACTGTCAGCTATGTTTTGCTTTCCCTCAGAAAATTACTCATTGCATGTATTTTTCGAACCTTTACATTAATTCATTTGGCAGACGCTTTCATTCAAACAACGTACAAGTAGGAAAGCATATAAAATTTTGTCAACACGCTAAACAGTACCATTAGTTTACAAGGCCATGCTACTAGGATGATTAAAGCTGGAGTAATCGAAGTAGAGAATGAGCAAGAAGATTTAGTTTTTGACAGACAGACTATTGGTTAGTCAAATATATATGGAACAGGTAAGTTTTGAGCAGTTTTTTTGAAAGTTGTGAAGGCTGCTGCCGTTCTGGTGGAGGCTGTCCACAGGGGAAGCGATTGAGTAAAGATTTGATGCCTCGCTGTGATGAAACAACCGCTCATTTTTTAGACCGAAGATGAAGGGAGGGGACGTAGACCTGAAGCACTGAGTTAAGGTATTGGGGCGAATTTGATGCGGGAAATTTGATGCGGAAATCAGGAGAGGTGTTACACGACACAACTAGTAATCTGTCGGTTGAAGAGAACAAATTAAGCATTTGTAGCTAATTTATTTTAAAACATTGTACGAATGAAAGTGTTTTATATTTTAGTATTAGTCTCATATTCATTGAACTCCATGCTGATATTTTTCTAGATCTTTTTCTAGAGTTCATCCAAGTAGGCATCATCATATTTAGATATGCAGTTTGAAGCATGCATGCAGTACTGCTTTAGCTCTGAATACAGCACATGGCATCTGAAGTATATAACTGTTTCCTTTATGGAGTGGCAAATTGTTGGCCAGCAGTATCATATTTGACTCTTAAAAATAGGCCAATCCATGCCGACTTCACTACGGTCATTACTGACCAGACTGCTGGCTCCCAGTGATCAATGAGAGGAATGTGGTCCATGTGCTGCTTTAACTCAAAGGGCATAAGTTCAGTGTCTCTGATGTGCTGTGTGTACAGTCTAAACGTGACGTGTCTGTTTGTGGGAGTACAGTTTAAAATATGAACTCTATCTCTTATACTCTGCCTTAGAATAGTTCATCATTTCCTAACCCTCATTTCATTCCAAACCTGTATGACTTTTTTTTACAGAACATAAAGATGTATTATAAAGAACGTTGGTAACCCAACAACACTGGCCCCATGGACACAAATCCATTGAGACGTTTATTAAAGGGACAGTTCACCTAAAAATGAAAATTCTGTCTTCATTTACTCACCCTCACGTTGTTCCAAATCTGTGTGAATTTCTTTGTTCTGATCAAACCCCACTGACTGCCATAGTAGGAAAAATTGCTTATATATTTTTTGACTAGATATTTTGAAGAATGAAGGACAGCAAACTGTTCTGGGGCACTTTTGACTACTGTTGTAATTTTTCCTACTATGGTAGTCAAAGGGGTCCAAGAACTGTTTGGTTACAAGCTTTCGTCCAAATATCTTTCTCTGTGTTCAACCAGACAAAGACATTTATACAGGTTTGGAGAGTAAGTAATTCATGACAGAATATCATTTTTGGGTGCCCTTTAAAATATATTCTTTTGTGTTCATATACACGTTTGAACGACGTGATGGCAAATTTATGATGACAGAATTTTGATTTTGTGTTGAACTATCCCCTGAGGTTATGCCTTCATATTCATGTCTCATTTTTCACCCATATATTCAGCAAGTTAAAATAGAAAACATATTATCTGCCAAGGCGCCAGGGTCAGCTGATTTTCTGATGCGTTCAAAGTCGGTACTAAAATAATCTGTTCTCTGGATAGTAATAGGAGGATCATAGGGTTTGCTAAATATGGATGGGACTGAATTATATATATACCAGAACACCTGCTTTTGCTATCTGAATGGTGTAGGTAGAACATCACTCTGGGAGCAATACAGCACAAGACCAAATAGAAATTGGTAAATATATGGCAGTCATATCAATTTTTTTGTTGTTGCTTGAATTGGGTATTATGTGGTATTGATTTTAGTCTGACCTTTTAAAGCCCCGGTGGTGAGCGGACTGATTGAAAAAGCAACATTCATCTCGGACAGTTGAAACTCAAATCCATCTTTGAAAACCTCATCTTAATTTGTTAGACTTGCCCCTTAGTGGGTAGTGAGCTATAAATCAAGCTGGACATAGCTGAGATAATCTATTCTTCCATTTCCAAACCGACAATCTCATTGAAACCAAAAACCTCTATGTCTTTGAGGTTTAGTACCTGCAGGTTAATACACTGTAACAGGAAGGAAATTACTGTGTCATTCAGTGCCAGTCAAGGCTTGTCTGAGCCATGATTACCTGTTTGGCTTTTCTCTCCTAGAGTTACAGTATGAGGGAATGTTGGAAAACTTGCTTTACTTACTTCTTTCCTTTCTCAAGTTTGCAGTGGTTTATAATTTTTGTCCGTTTTTTTTCATTGAAGCAAATTCTGATATAGCTCATATTTTTAAAGGGTTAGTTCATTCAATAATAAAATTATGTAGTCATTTACTCAGTTACCCTCATTTCAAACCTGCTTGGCTTTTTTTCTTATGCAGAACACGAAAGAAGATATTTTGAAGAATGTTGGTAACCGAACAATGGTTAAAACCCATTCACCTCTATTGTATGAACACAAAACCAATGCAAGTCAATGGGTACATCTTCTTTTGTGCTACGCATAAGGAATAATATGTTAAACAAGATACAAATTTGGTATGTGGTAAGGTTTCGAAATGCAGAATGAGAGAAAATATACCTTATCAAACCTTTGCGGTTAAGGGAAACAATGTTGATTAAAAGTGCCTACATTAGGTGTATATGAATATAGAGCAGATTTATGAGTGCTCTCTCAAGATCAGCCTACGGTAATATTTAATTGTAGTAACATATTAACTTCATTCTCCAGGACTTCGGGGCACAGCTGTTGTGTTGCATGTACTCATACTACTCCTACTGCTAATAGAGCTTTTTAATCGATGTCACGCCACATTGAATGTTGCGCCATCTTGGGAAGACGGCTGGTAGTGCGTTCAATGCAGTGTTTTGTTTTTCTTGTTTGATTAGGAAATATGACTAAGGTTGGTCGGTCTTGGTGTGTTAAAAAACTGTAATAGTATTACGCAGAGTCGTTCAGGAAAAGCCCATGGTAATTTTACTTTCGATTTCTACATATATCAAACAAAACGAGTAAAGGTACATGTCAAAACAATAATAGCAGTGGAATATTTTCCACCCAATTTGGCGACGCCACTGCAACGTGCAACATAGGGCGCGACGTCAGATTCACATTCTCTATAGATCCCTTTTGCTCAACGATATGCTTACGTCATGGCATTAGCTGAAGACAAAACAAAGGAATCCTGGAGGCGCCCAATACAAACCAGCACAGATTCGGCGACATAAGGAGTTTAAAATATCATCTTGTTGTGTTGTTTTGTGCCAAAATCAACAGAATACAGTCTCCAATTTGATATTTTAAAGGCCCTGTTTCTTCCCTGTTTTCGAGGGAAGTGTTGATTGTGTTTTTTGGTTGTTTAACAATGGATGTTCATGTTTCTAGTTTAAAAAAAAACTTTATATTTCACAAATTTCAAGTCTATCGTCCACCGCTGTCACTCTTCTCAAGAAACAACTGGATTTCTTCCAGTTTCTTCAAAGTCCCACCTTCCGAAACGCTCTGATTGGTAAATCTGACCAGGTCTATCCTGATTGGTTCCCTGCTTAGAGTGTGTGTGTGTGAAGATGTCCCACCCATACCATATCAGCGAGTTCCGCTCCTCAAGCTTTTGTGATTGGTCGGTCCCCCTCGCAGTGCTAGTGTATTCATTAGCTTTGCCTTTCAGCAATAAACTGTAACAATGGCGTCAACTTCACTTCATCAGTTAAAAACATGCAGATCGATTGAAGTGTAACGGAGGTATGCTAGTGCATACGCAAACGTCAATCTTTGTTAGAGATCGCGTTTTTCTACTATGGTGAGGGAAATGACACTGGACCGAATGGCGTCAGAACGGTTATCACTAATAACGGAACTTTACTTTATGCTTTATCCTTTTGCAGGTATTATTTATGCTATAATAGCAATAATACACACTAACTAAAGTTTGAAAAATGTGATCATGGGGAATTGCCGCTTTAACACATACTGGCAGCCATTGCCAAACAAAAACACTGACTAAAGCTGTAGTAAAGCACAATAAAATGAACTGACTGAACAGAAACGATAATCAAAAATGCTTGTGTTGCACTTCATAACACTTCAGATAATAAAACGATTGTCGTCTGTTGGTGTGGATTATGATTTGGGTATGTGTCGAAAATTATACAATCAGGTTGGTCTATGTTCAGCAACCACAAACACAGCGTGCATTTAAAAGAAATGGTTCCACAATCATATTAAACCTCCAGGGAGAGGTGTTGTGAAAGAGAAATAGGTTACTATGGAATATAATAGCAGAAAAATCACTAGCTCTTGGTGTAAAGCTACTCAGTTATTTATAAAATGTTATATGCTAGCTTTGCTGCACAGATAGCACTGACTCTAAATACACAGTATGCTGCTTTTGAAGTTCAGAGGCCCTGTATATAGGCTTTGTGCATAGAAAATGAGCACCAAGTGTGTATTCGACATCTTTAACACATATTTTGAAGTATATAACAAATTTGACTTTGTAGTGTGCGTCTGAAAAGGACTGATTAAATGAGTGCTTTCAACAAGTTGATATGATTTATTAGGAACTTCATGAATTGTCTGGAACATCTATTGCTTAAAAACACTCAATGGCTACATAAACAAAACCCTTTCTGCCTCTTCAAAAACAGCTCTGCTCACACCAACCCATTTTGGTGCATACCCCTACCCCCTTTCCGTCCGATGTGTCAACACAACACACGTGTACTGCCATGGCAATGGTTTAGCTGTTTCCAGAACTCCTCTTTGGTTAGTTTTGTTTTAAATGTGTCAAATCATTCGTCCGGAGACTGAAAAATCTGTCACAGCAGACAGCGCTCACGTTGTGCGTGTATGCTTGCCTGACATTTATGGAATGCGCACCTGCACATCTCTGCGGAATTACGTGGATTTTCGTGCTTGTCATTGACAAGTTATAATGTTACACATACAACGTGAGCGCATAACTAGTATGTTGTGACAGATTTTTCCGCCTATGGATGAATGATTTAAGACATTTAATATGAAACAAACCGCAGTGTTCTCCCCTGATCATTAGCAAAACAAACAGCTTGCCGCAGCTAAACATATATACGCACATAATGTATTAACATAAATACAACGAAACTCCAAGTGTCCATCTGCACTTATAAACAGCAAGTTTAACACTGGCTTTGAATGTTCTATTTAGCTCCCTTTGCTATCATATGCTAACATTATCCTCCTATAAATACGGTACATTTACATTTACATTTACATTTAGTCATTTGGCAGACGCTTTTATCCAAAGCGACTTACAGTGCACTTATTACAGGGACAATCCCCCTGGAGTAACATGGAGTAAAGTGTCTTGCTCAAGAACACACTGGTGGCTGCTTGGATCGAACCAGCAACCTATGATTTACCAGTTCAGTGGTTTAACCCACTAGACCACCATCTCCGTACATCAATTCAGACTGTTGATAAATATTACTCGCATCGGCAGCTTTGTCTCGTTCAGTTGGTCTCGATCCCTCTTGAGGAACAATTTTGAAGCTAATCCTGCTTGTACTGTCCCAAGTGGATAAAGTTATCCTGCTTGAAGTGATTTGCGCAATCATGCAGATTTTTTACTTATGGTTTCTGAGGGATTTCCACTAAAAATGAAATAAATCCACTCATATCTCTACAGAGGTAAGGACTCTGTGCAGCAACTGCATTGCATCTTGTCCATGAACTTTAGCCAGGGCGTAACGTACACCGCTGTCGCTTATGAAAACAACAATTGCGGCAGCGCCTTGGATGGAATTGTGTAGAGGGGCGGTAATATTATAATAAGAGCCTGGGTCTACGTCATATCAGGAACGGAATCCGAAAGGCTCGATTTCTCACATGCTTGCAGAGAAAGGCTTACCAAAACAAAGTTACTGGTATCTTGTTTTTCACGTTTTCTGGGTTGCTAGATTCACCGGGGACCCTGATTATAGCACTTAAACACAGACATTTTTTGACTTTCATCCAATGGGTCCTTTAACGGTTACTTTTTTTCTACACAAGAATTACAGGAATAATAGGCACAAATGTAACTATGGGAATTATGTTTTGACAAAGAATTCCAAATAAATAATATTTATCCATTCATTTTACAGACATTTCTGTAAAATTCAAATTAATTAACAGTAGGAAAGTCAATAAGGAGATTGTTTCTAAAATGTGTCACTCAGGGCTGCTTTTTCAATACTATTGAGTGATCCGATCTATAGGGATGTGACGATCCACTCAGCTCGCGATGCGATTCACAATACTGATCCCACAATGCCTTTATTCACAATTTATAAAATAAAATATCCATATCCACTTTTTCCAAGTTTGCAGTGAACAGCCTCTGCTTTTCAAAACATGTATTTCGATTCATATAACACCTCAACTGACTTGAATTGTCACATATTATAAACAATATTCAACCGGAATCGTTATGTACCTGCCGATCTATGATGGACTGATTGTACTTCATTATTTGTTCTTTTTTTTTGAGGCACAATAATTCCCCACCCCACATAAATAATTACTAGCATTCAGACAGATTCCTTTGGTACTTCACAACAAGTAGCAATTCAAAACAGTCCCAATAACAAATGTGTCCAGTTAACAAATTAAAGCACTATTGTCAATAGTAATCACTCATTTCATCAGGACGCAATTTATCGTCAATGTGAATCTATTGTGTAGCATACTGAGCCACATTTCCTTCTCTTCATCCGATGGCAGAGTTGGTAACTTTTAACTCGAGCTGTCTGAATTATCTTGTATTCAGCTTAGCTCTCAGATTCTAGCTCCTCGCGTCCAGATAGAAAACACGTGGTGAAATTGCTTGCCAGGTACAGTGATAGAAAAGCTTCAGTGGCAAGATGAAGCTCTATAATAATGTTTGGCTTCATTGGTTGGTACAGTACTGTTCAACAACAAATGTGTTTTCTCATTGTACTTCCTCGCGCAACATCCCCCTTAATGGATTTCTTATACCATCCCTAACCTTGAACCTTCATCATTGTGGCCAATCCAGCGGCAAATTAAAGAATTTAGGACTCTAAAATCCACTGCGAAGAAAATAAGCGTATTTAAACATGCTCTGTCAATGTATTTCGAACAAGTAACTGAAAGCCTTTTTATGTGAGATCACAAAATCAGCTGCATTAGTGTGGATGGAAGCTACACAAAGTTATATTCACAAGGCCCAAGGGCTATAACTTATAGGAGCATTTCTGATTAACAATTTATTCCTGTCAGTGTTCTTCGGAACATGTCGTATATCAGCATCGAAAAAGTGAATTGTACCGATGACCTGAAGTACCCCTTTTAATCCCAAACATATGCTTATCATCCTTTTAGTGCAGCCCTAAAGTGTCTGGCACTCTGGTCCATGCGTGGCGTCTGGCGAGAGCAGTGATAGGCTTACTGCAGTTGTCGTCATAATTTGACATCTATTTGTCCCCAGCTGTCTGGTCCTCGGTGGGGTTCGGCCCCTGACGGAACGCTCAAAGAGTTCATAGCATTGACTGAAGTTCTTTCTTCACAGTCGGCTTGCTTCTGACCTGCTTCCTCCTGCTGTCCTGTAAAGCTCTGGGCAATTTGTAATCCATTCATCCTCATTTCCTAGTGTTTGCCTGCAGGTACACAGCGGGCAAAGCATATTCTAATGACAATGTGTTAAGGAGAGAGGGGAACTCTTTATTTTTAAGGACTACAATATTTACATATCACAATACTATAAAGATAGTTCTATATTTTCTATTGTATGGAAAACTAATATTGACCATGCATTAAAGGAACAGTTTAATGCTTGTAACCAAACAGTGGTCACCATTGACTACGATAAGAGGAAAAATGACAATGATAGTCATAATGAACCCAGAACTGTTCCTTTGAGAAAACTATGTGAAAACTAGAAATGCACTGTTGCATTAGGTTAATGAATACTTCTTTTCATAAAAAAGTGCATACAGTATGAATATATAATTGAAAACCCACTGATGTCTAAATGTTTTCCTGAGCAAATCCATACTGTATGTCAAAAATATGGATTGCTTAGTGCAAATATGTCATTTTTGACTCACAAAGATGTCAGTGTGCCAGAAGCACTGTTGGTGAGAAGTAAATCAATGTCTGTCTACAGTCTTCTGTGGAGCAGGCTATTTCTCAACATAACACTGTTTATATAGACCTCTGTCTGAGGTGCATTGCAGTCAATAGTCTATGGCAGTATCAGTTCCCAACAGAGACGTTTTCAAGTGTTTTTATTTTAAAATTCTACACACCCTCTGCAGTTCCATCTTGAACCCATGAGGGGTTCGTGGCGCTCTGTTTGGGCAACTGGATCTTGTCGGATTTGGCTAAATATAACATGAATCTAGAGAAACGCCAACAGAGTTTAGTTCAAAATACCAAACCGTAAAAGGGGATATGCACTGAATTTAATATTTCGGCATAATGTGAAAGCAAAGCGGACTTCAAACAAGATTAAGACCTGGGTATAAAAGAAATCTGAATGGAATTCCTCACAGGCCGGGCCAAGTTAGTGATTTCGGCTCTGTGTTGAATAAAAGTCACATGCGCCGCTATTGTAAAAGCTATTGGATGTTACTTCTGAAATACATGACACAGTATTAAAACTCTGCATTACTTTGTGAGCAGAATGTCCTTCTGGTTCATGTCTGTTAAGTAAACCATACAGCACATCAAGTTAACCATTGACAAGTGTTGTCTACATTCTTTAGTGTCAGAAAAGGCACACTTAACGAGATTTCGTTCTCATGGCAAACGTACACATTGTTAGACAGAGTCTGCTCCAAGAACAGGATATCCACCAACTGATTCTCCACCCTCTCATGTCTTCAGGAATGTCACGGTCTGATGTTTGGAGTCGTAGGAAACATGCTTTGTTTGCACAGGTAGAAAGATTGAGTGAACGGCTGAATGATCAGAATAAGGTGCGGTGGTCTTGTTGTTCCCCCGTCTCGTCGTCCGAGGTTAATAATTTAGCAGCTGCATTGTGCACTCACATAAAGGTATGGTTAGCTCAAAAATACTGTCATCATTTATTCACCCTTGTGTTGTTCAAAACCTGTATGACTTCTGTGGATTAATATAGATTTTATATATAAAAGAAATATCTTCGTTTGTGTTTTGCAGAAGAAAAAACTAATACGGGTTTGGAATGACAAGAGTATGAATAAATGATGACAGATTTTTTATTTTTGGATGAAATGTCCCTTTTCTTAACCTTTTTAATAATGAAAGGAAAGTATTAAACAACTAAAAACTGTCCAATGTTGATATCAGTAGTAGTGTCATGCAGCAACGCTGAGCTTTATTAACAATGTCATTTATATAGTTAATTTTTAACCAAAGTCAACACGCTTGCCTTTTTCATCTCTTTTTCATTAGAGATAACAAGCTGTAAGACTAAAAGGGTGAATTATTGAATCATCCGTCTGTTATGTGCATGTTGTTTGGCCTCATGGAGCCGAGTACACTGTTGAATGAAGTTTATCACCAAAATGTTTGATCGTGTTCCATTTCCTCCTTATTTCAATTTTCACATTGATTTCTTTGTCTTCCCATTCTTTTCATCTTCTGGCATGCACTTATACACATCAACTTTAGTATATTATATCAGCTGCCCTCCAGTCAAACTGGAAGAAGCTTTCTGCACTACTGTACTGTGGAATATTATTTGATTCTGATCAATTAAAATGGCTTTGATATGTTTCACTGTTCTCTCTCGCAGCTGTTTGCTTAATAAACTTGAATGAAGGCATTTCAAAGCATTGGCTTAAATACAGCAGGTTTTTTAAAATTCTAAATAGCTTTCAAAAGAATTTGTTCTTTGACAGACAAATTTTTTAAGTTTTGGCAATATTACGGTTGATGAATTCTTGCTTTCCTTTAAACAACCTTCATTAGCCTACAGGACACTGTTTTATTACATCTATGACATCAGGACAGCTAGGAGTATACTTTTTAAAACTGCTAGATATAATAATTGTTATTTTTAAAGTAATTATGCTGTTGACTGGTAAGTTTCCAAGTCGTTTGCACACCGAAGCTGTGAAGTTTTTCTAATATGAATGGCACAACAATACGCTTCAGGTGAAGTAAAGCAATCATTAAATCTTTTCTTTTTATAGTAGAGCTGAGCTACATGTCTTGACAGCATTCGTTTTACTGTAATCATTTCAGTCTTTACAACAGGAGCTCGGTTGCGGTGAAGAGCTGCACATGGAAAATATTATTCATGCTGTTTGATGGAGATGCGGGATGATTCACATTTCATTTATTCATGAGAATATACAGTTCACACTTCACATGATCATATTCGCTTTAGAATTTTGTAAAGGCTATAATACCAGATAAAAGTCACAGTACTTTACAATTGTAGTTTATATATATAAAAGGTAGGAGAATTAGAGCACTTTATAAGCCTATAATCCTTATCCTCAACATATTTCATCCCGCTTTAATATTCCTAAACAAGATGTGGCCATTTAACCATATCTGTGTAGTGACAAATGGAATTAGACGTCCTTCCTGGCAACCTTTTAGTCTCACCGCTTGCCTTGCAAGAAATTTGCATATAATCACGCATGGCTGGAATTAGAAAGAAGTTGTGTAGAAGGCGATTCAACTGAATATATTTAAATGCATTAGACCTCAGATTTATTCAAAGGAACGGGAATCATAGAGCTGTCTTCTGTGCATTATCCTTCCCTATAACATGGTGTCAGATGTCCCTTGTGCATTTTACATCATGTTGTAAGTAAACCCTGCTTCTAAAAGTCTGTGCCGGTTTGCTGGTTTCCAAGTTTGAGTCTTCTGTTTGGTTGTTTTAGAGGGGGGTTGTCATTTTTTTAGCTTGTTAAGGTGGGAGACAACTAAGATGAGAAACAACACGGATGCTTCTGGGTCTTTGTTGTGCAACTGGCACCATTTTTATCACAATCGAACTATGATATTATGATGCCTCAGTGAACACGGACATACATTTTAATGTGTTTCAAATTGTGAGCAAAGGCAGATCTTGCTGGTTAAGATGCCCAATTGGTGCAAATCGGCATATATTATGATGACCAGCCATATTTGTCATTTCAGTAAAGTAAGAACAACTGCAACAAACTGCAATTTTCTCAGACTCCTTTTTGCCCCACATGGCTAATATCCTCCATATAGTCGGTCCGGGATGTGCTTGCTCAAGACTTCTGTTCTGTTAATCACTAGCCAAGATCTTTAATACCATATGTTAAGTTGTTCTGGTTGTAACTGGCGATCAGCCTACGCTTTAGTGGACTAAATTGGCTGGGGACATGATTTAGCACATTCTCTAATTGAATTAGTCTGCGCAGTGGTTCAGTTCTGGCTGAACTCTCACCGCTAAAATCAAGGCCAGCTCAATTTGGACTCAATTGCCTTCTGCTTGCTTGGCAATCGGTCTGTAGCTTTTAGGACTAGGAAAAAGCACACGTGCATATAACTTGCTTTACAATTTGACCTTGACGTTTTTCAGCTTTTAATGTCCATTTATCCCGCATTTTAAATACCCACTACTGCTTATTTTATGGAGTGTAGCGATCATATGATACTTCAGAATGACACAGGAACAGAAGAAAAGTTGTTCTACTATGTCTATAGTTTTGATACATCCGCTGCACACAAGAGACAGCTTGTCTGTGGTTAATAGTGTGTATCTGAACTTTTCCTCAGAGGCCCACCTAAGATGTCACATTAGTTCCCTAGAGTAGATTCATCAGAAATGTTCTTTTGCACAAACTCAATGTTCCCTAGAGATTGTGCAGGTACACATTATCCAGAGAGTATATTCCTGTTAAACATAAACTGGACCAGGTCCAGTCTTATGCTTCAGCGAATTGCCAAGTGTCCTTATTTGTCTACCTTTCTCATTCCCTTTTTAAAGATATTCCAGGGGATGTTTTGAACTTTTCTTAAAGTTCAAAACATAATACATCATAATACAACATAATACATCAACCAAACAGCTTTATGGTATATCTTTTTGGGGAAGAACTTAAGTTTTATGTGCCTGCAAAGACACCATTACTTCAGCCGCAGTGTTCAGCAAACGAAGTGTCAACGCTGTTTCAAAAATTAGTTCACCCAAAAATTCTGACATGAATTACTTGCTATCGAGTTGTTCCAAATTTTAAATTTAATTGTTTGGTTGAACACAGAGAAAGATATTTGGACGAATGCTTGTAAACAAACAGTTCTTTGACCCCATTGACTACCATAGTTACAAAATTACAAAGATAGACAAAAGTGCCCCAGAACTGTCTGATGTCATACACTCTTCAAAATTTTTTATTTTGTGTTAAACAAACCTATCAGGGATAGGGTTAACGTAAATCCATGAACTGTTTGGTTATAAGCAATCTTAAACACCATTTTTGAAGAAAAAACAAATATATGTAGTCTGACGTTTGAGAAAATATAAGGGATCACTAGAATTGATAATACTTTTTTACCGAACAGTACTGTAAATGTGTCTTATGGTGTGATATCAAATGAACACATTAAAAACATTAACGTACAAATAGAATAACGCAGCAGTCAGACTAGACTTTGAGCATGAAATAAGTCCGGACTGTGCTGCGAAAATGGGCAGGAGCAGGATGTCCTCCATCTTTTAAATTTCTGTACTGATAGGTCATGCTGTGAAGTTACGATCTTCTATTGGTCTCACAAACTCACGTGACGCAAATTCGCGGGTCTGGGTTCACCAAATTTGAAGTTTGCTGACACAGCGAAATGCTAAATATCTTCGGACGGCTTGTATTTCCGGTCTGCCGGATTCACATGCGTTTGAATGGTAGTCAATGGAGTAAAAAGGCAAGTGTGACCGTGGCATAAGAGAAATGTATCCCTATTGTCAGGTGTTCATTTACATGTAACGTTATTTATTAAATATGAAAACATTGTTTTCCCCATGAATATGTTGCACAAAACAACAACAAAACTTTTATAGTGGTTGCAAAAATAAATTGAACAATTCTGAGAAAAGGCTTCAGTAAAATGGTTTTGAATGGAATCCTTCGACTAATTAAATTTGTCTGTGGAATTACACGATTCAAAACCAGTGTCAAACCACAGGACATGGTTTTCAGTGACAAGATCAAGTCAATTTCCTACACTTTTAGAAATATATGGATGAAATGTATTACCATTTACTAAAAAAGACACTTGTAAAATTTATTTATCAAAAAATGTATACTTTTCTTTTTCATTTATAAAAGTTGTAATTTGTTGAATCATGCTTGAGACCGTAAAAGTTGTGTAAAAGTGAAAATGCCATGTCAATTCAACAATCTAAATAGACAGTTTAGACAGTTTCATTGGACGCACGCTTCTGGCCTGAAGTTAAAGGGATAGTTCAGCCAAAAACTCCAATTTGCCGTTTATTTACTCACCCTCAGGCCATCCGAGATGTAGGTGACATTTTTTCTTGAGTAGAACCATAAAGAAGATTGTTTGGTAAATCTGCAGCCCTCTCTGCCTCATATAATGGCAGTCTATGGGGTCCACCTGTCTAAGGGTTCCTAAAGCACATACCAGCATCTGGTACGTTTAGCGCCACCTGCAGAAAGGGAGAGTTGAGGCTGTACAGTATGGCTAATATTATAAAAAATGACTTTCAAAATTATGAAAATATTGAGCGAGTCATATTACGAAACGTCAACATGTCGCCAGGAGCCGCTTTTTGGAATTATGTGCTTTAGGAACTTTTAGAACGGCGGACCCCATAGACTCCCATTATATGAAGCAGAGAGGGCTGCAGATTTACCAAACACTCTTCTTTATGGTTCTACTCAAAAAAAAGTGAGAAGTGGAAGTGAAGTTTTGGACCACATAATGTTCATTTTCGTTGTCGCTGAAACCATCTGCACAGTAGTTTCAATAGACCTGTATCAATCTGATGCATCATATTTTGTGATAGCATTTATTTGACTATACTGTGATGTGATGCTAGGAACACACTTCCGTGTTGCTCACTCAAAAATGTTACAAACCTGCTGGGAAAATACAACACGCTTTTTGTCTTAACTGAAACCAGCGATTAAAAATTTAGTACTTGACAGCCACAATTACTCATGAAACCCACAATGCAACAGTAATGTAATTTTCGTGAACATGAGGCAGACGTTTTGGTGTTAAGCCAACAATGACAAAAAACATTGTTACTTTTGACTCAGGGGTTTGTAGGTTTAGTGGATCTAGGCTAACTTTGGCTAATTAAAGTTTGATTACATAATTATTTATGAAATGCATGATATTTAAGGTTCTTACCAAATGATCAAATAAAAAGCTTAATGTTTTGTGAATAATCCTGCTGGTGTCCTTTCGTGCCGGATGAAAAGAAAAACAAGCTTTTGTCAGCGACTGTTTCCATTGTAATCACTTGATAATGTCACCAAAAGTACTTATCATCCTAATGTGTTTAAGGCTTCATTAAATCATCAACAAATGTGTACATATGCGATTTGGTTGTATGTGCATAAAGGAAAACAAAAATTTGATGTGCAGATACTTCATTGCCACTTCAACTGGAAAAGGGATTAAGTGTTATGTTTTCACATTCAGTTTCAGTAGAAGATGTTTCGTGTCACACATAAAGCGGGAAGTTTTTTTAGAATGCCAAAAAACTGACGCTCTACCCAACCCTATACTCACAGACAGTTTGCTGAGAGATTGACTGTCCTCAGATCTCCAGCCATTCAAGTTACACTGGGGCCATGGGCCATTACGTCTTCTGCGCCGGGTATCACTTCAAAGGATAGGTGCTGTGCTTAAATGTGCAACCCATCAACACTTGCTCAAGCTGGCTCATTGGGATAGCTGTCACTGGTGTGTGATTTATAATAAATCTGCTTGTGAATTTAAGATCAGTGAGAAGAAATCAAAAGATTCGGGTACATATCTGAATCCTCAGATAAACCATAAATATTCCAACAAAGCTCACTTGCTACCTTTAGCCTTTTTTAGGGAAATTGGGAAGTTGTGATTCCTCGTAAGCAGTAATACTACATTAACATACGCATAACATATATTGATGATGACATCTTTGCATTGGCACTGTGTGTTGGAAGGTTGCTCTCGTCATTTCAAGACTGCCTCAATCAAAGCATCTGTAGAGTTAATGGCTGTGTTTCTATCTTCAGCGCAATAATGTCGTTTTTTATCTCCTCTTACAACTGACTCCTTTTGGCTTCATAGTTCAGTGTTCCCTTAATCTGTCCTGAAGGCTTTTTGGGTGCATGTCTTTGCAGACGCCCTGTTTGAGGACTAGCCTATACTCCAGGGGGTCTCTGTTTGTTTGGGTCTTGCTGGATTAGCTCAGTAAAAAGGCTACATTCACGGAAAGGAGACTTGTTCTTGGCCTGTTGTCTGTTCATTTGACACCCTTTCTAAGTAGTAGGTACCTCAGGCAAGACTGTAAATTCTTCTTAAAGTACTTAAAATACCACAGATATCTTTTGCAGTCATATCTGTTGATACTGTAACATGTCAATTATTGCAGGGATGTTTATTGCAGATGTAATTATTGCAGATAATGTACACATAAGACAGCAGGGCAATTGTAAATGTAAATATCAACCTTAAAATAAAAGGTTTTCGGTATACTGATAAGCCAGATGTAATACCAATATGTAGTTTCTCAGGATAGTTTGCCATAGTCAGTTGAACTGTCACATCGATAACGCTCCATATCCCTCATAAATGGGCACATGAAAATTAAAATCAAAAAACTATTTTGAGGTCTATGAATAGACATCCCTTCTCAATTTGTTGGCTATTATTGGTTCTGGTTTGCGCATTATTATTCACAGAAAAAGTATGTTGTCTTTTAAAACGTGCGTCCTTTTTGGTCACATCCATAGCTCATGAATAAAATAGAAAACTTGTCCATAGACTGATGTTTTTCTGATGTCTGCACTCTATCATCGGGAGTTTAGTTAAATATAAACAGATGACTCAATATGTTTGTAGTAGATACGTTCTCTCAGAATTTATATTTCAAGGTTTGACCTTAAAAGTCACATCCACAACACTGAAACTCCTTAGCTGTAATGTTTCTGATGGACTTGTTGAAACTTGCTGAAGATGTTTAGCTGTTCAGAAAAAGCCTATAAGCTTATGAAACACTATAAAACTCAATGATATTTGAGATATTTGGTGTTCAGGTTTGTCCTTGCAATCTGTAGTAGGGGCTCTCTAACCTGTTTTTATTTTGTCACACTCCAGGTGTAAAACGGTCGAGCCTCTGCTTTTTAATGCTGTGTCCTTTCCATCGCATGCTTCATAAACTGAGAAATGAAGGTGTTTGGCATGCTTTGATTTATGTCTTTGTACCTATCTTCCTATTACAGAACAATACATCATGGAAACCGGACACCTGTCAGGACTGTACCTGCTACAGCGATATTGTCATCTGCCGACCCACTCGCTGTCGAAATCCCCAATGTGACTTTCAGAGGGTAAGACTGAAGTCTTTGCTCACACCCAGGCCATTAGAGCAGGGTTTTAACAGCATCTTGATGAATGAATGAATCTATAGCTTAGCGGAATGAACGGATGGGTGGGTGGGTGTGCAAGCGTGATGAATGAGTAATGGATGGAGGTCTTTTTCCTGCATCATCTCCACTCAATTCCAAGATGCAGTATCCTGAGATAGAAAGATACACGTAACACATGGGAGTTTAATGTTGTTGACATTGGGCACGGGTAATGGCTTTATGTGTTGTCGAGGCATAAAGTTACACTGTAGATATATATGATCTATATAGGAATGCATAGACGAAGCCAACACTGTTAATCCCATATTACCTCATTGCCCGATAACTCAACATTTTCTCTGCATTTTCAAAATATTCTCTTTTTGGGATGCTAATGCATCTCTCTGGATGCTTTCCCAGGGTGAACGCTTGAGAATTCCGCCCGACAAGTGTTGTCCTGAATGTTTCGCATCATCGTCTGGTATATGCCACCATGAGGGAGTGGCGTACGGGGTAAGTGCTCCTCCTAATGATACGACTGAAATGTAAAACACTTAAAGGCCTCATCCTGTCCGTTGGCAGATTTCCCCACTTCTGGTGGGTTAGCCAACACGCTGATTGTCTCGCTTTCGGCACAATAGCGTTCTTGTTTGAGCCCCACTCTTTGCAGACAGAGCGAGCTTCTTTCTTGTCCCAATCACCCCCGCTAAAGAGCCACTTGGTGATCTGTTTGAGATTCCAGCAGTGTAGCTGCCAAGTCAAGTGGCATTTAGTTAGGAAAGCGGGCTGTGTTGGCGTTGAGGTTCGGAACTGTAATTGACATGTGATACACTGGCACAGATTTAAAGATAATGTAGGATAGGTTTCAGGGAATCAGATACCGTATCACTTCCTGCGCTGATGTGTTCTGTAGAGCTCTTATGGTTAATATCAATACTGCACTTCAACCGTGTCTCGATCTGCTGTTCTGACTGTGTGATTCTCTCTCCCACTCCATCAGCATGACAGTCAGTGGAGTAATTCCAAATGTTCGGTGTGCACATGTTCTCATGGGAAGGTGTCCTGTGGGTCACGTGCTTGTGCTCCCCTCAGCTGTGGTAGAGACCAGAGTCCCTTCATCCCAGATGGTGAATGCTGCCCTATATGCGCTCAGAATGGGGGTATGTTGAAACTTCGTCCAAGTGCATTATGGGATACTATGTTATTTAATATTACTGCAATGGCAACTTTTCTGAGTGATTTTTCTCCTCAATCTTTTTATTTATCTTTAATTTTACACTGTCCTTGACTGTACAAATCATACATAATTTCAGTCTTTAGGACATCTTGGTAACACTTTACTATAAGTTGGTATTTGTTAACAATAGTGTAACAAGTTCAAGGAATGAGAAGGAGGCGGAAATCGGCAAACGTTAAAGCAACTTTTAATCAAACAAACAAACAACCAAACGAAAGTAAAGAGCCGACAGCGCCCTCACATTCGACTGCCGGCCATATAAACATAAAAAACATAACATAAAATCCAGGCCTGGTCCCTGTCTCGTCGTACACTCCTGTCGCTCGTCCTTTTATGCTTCCGGTCTTTCTGTGAGAGATGTGAGACCGGTGCAACGTACAACTGACAGTCATTATCACTCCCGCCTTGCTTGTCACAAATAGTAAATGTATTAACTAAAATGAACAAACAATGAACATTATTGTTTTCAGCATGAATTATTTCTTGTTAATGACAATACAATTCATGGTGCATCAACTAATGTTAACACTTATAAAATGTTTTAGTAAATTATGAAATTAACATGAACTAAGATGAATTAATGCTAGTATTGTTTACGGTTAGTTCATTCTAGCGAATGCAATAACAAATTGTTACCAAATAGAACTGTATTGTAAAGTGTTACCAAAATCTTTAAAACTGTTATATCAAAATGATGATCAAACTTTTTTTGTTGTTTTTATAGAAAAACTTTTAATAAAATGTATTAATTTGTCCTTTTTTTGTCATTTATTATTACTAGAATATACACTAGACATTATATTTATATTTAAGGGTTTGAAAGTGGTTGAAACTTTCTTGTTTAATGAAGATTTGTGTAGATGAGTCATTAGCTTTCCCTTTTAAATGAAAAATTGTCTTTTTGCCAAGTTTCAAAGAACAGTATCATACAGATGGCCTCAAAGCTTAGTAGAGATGGCCTGAAAGCAATAAAAATGCTCATTTGATTTTGTGGTGTTTTTAACTTGTGACATCAATAGCTTTTAAATGGCACGTTTACCTCAGATCCAGCTTTCTTTGTTGTATGTTTTGCTGACAGAATTTTAAGGGATTTTATTCACAAGCTTTTTTTCACAAGCTTTATTCTCTCTCTCTATCTTGCACATATTGCTTTATAGACTCTTGTTCCTGGGAAGGTCATGAGTACAGAGATGGTGTGGAATGGACACCCAGCCCATGTTCAAAGTGTCGGTGTAGAAACGGACTTACTGAATGTTTGGTTGCAGAGTGTCAGCCTGTTACATGCAAAACGGTCAGTAACCACCCTGAAAAGTCTCAGTTGTGCTTCATGTTTTTATTCTGCATCTCCGAGGTCATGGGTGCCATTCCCAGGGAATCACCATAAAAATGCTTGTTTATGACTGTAAATAGCTTTGGAAAAAATTGTCAGCCAAATGCAAAGATGCATTGAATGTTTTCAAAGTGAAGTCTAAACACAGCACTCATTCTGTGATTTGAATGTAGAATGAGAATCTGGTGGTCCAACCAGGGCACTGCTGTCCTGTATGTGAGCCGAATTCCTGCATGGAAGCTGGGATTGAGTATAAGGTAAGAATTATGAATTATGCACGGTATATATAAAGAACAAGGTGTATTATGAAAAAAAAGAAAAGAAAGGGAAACCATTGGAGAGGGAAAGCGAGAGTAGATGTTCAATAGTTCAGCATTCATGCTTTAGCAGACGGATTGAGGATCAAGCTGTGTGTCTTGGGAGAGTTCGGCGTATGCGCTTATCCACATCGCTTCTGTCATGCTGTTTTTCTCTCTTCAGCTTGTATTATATCTTCATCTCTTCCTCCCTGTGTTTTTCACAGACAAGAAAAATGATTCCATCAGATTGGCTATTCGTCTATCTGCTCTCTCTCTCTCTCTCTCTCTCTCTCTCTCTCTCTCTTTAAGTGATGAAGTGGCACCAAGACTGTCTTTCTCATGCACAGTTTTATAAACATTGTACAATATTTTAACATGACATATTCAGAAATTATTGTATCCCAATAGTCCTTAAAGTGATAGTTCACCAAAAAATTTAAATTCTGTCATCATTTTTCACAACCTCATGTCATTTCAAACCTTTATGATTTTCTTTCATAGACCATAAAGATGATATTTTGAAGAATTGGTACCCAAACAGCACTAACCCCCATTAACTTCCATTGATTGGACACAAACCCCATTCAATTGAATGGGAGCCAGTTAACAACATTCTTCAAAATATCTTCTTTTATGTTCTGTGTAAGACATACAGGTTTGAAACCTTTTTGGGTGAACTATCACTTTAATACAGTATGTGGTAACATTCAGTGTTTATACGCCTCTATAGGGGGACATAATCTTTCAAGGCTCTCTCTTCAGCATGAGTCAATTAGTACTCCTTCTCTCTTTAAGTGCTCTCACCAATAATATCTCAGTCAACAAAATACGGCTGTTTGATCGTGTGATAGTAAAGAAAAAGTTTATACAACTAGACAGTCACCAGACTCATTATTTCCTATTTCTTTTCTTGTTTACTGAAACAATGGCTGAATTTGTCATGCATTTCTCATTTATTATTATGAATTATGTTTGGTATGTTTTCTACTGCTGAGAGTTGCCTTAAACTTTAAAAAGAGTTTTAATTGCCTCAGGGTTTGTGTTTTTCTTTGTAATTAGTTATACAAAGATTTTTTGCTTATACAGTACATACAGTGATGATAAATACAAGCTCCCAGAAGCCATGGTGAACATACATCTGCATTGCTGTCTATTTTTTATAACAACAGTTTAACTTTAAGTTAAACTGAGAAACTACACTATTATTGACCATTATACAGCCATTTTGCTGTATTATCAGAGGGCTATTATGACATATATGACTATAGGCCCACACGTTTGTGCAAAATCTGATGACCAATTGTTTTTTCAGTGTTGTCTGAGCAAGAAAAATGGATGAAGGAGTTACTATCACTTACTATGTACTACTATAACTTATGATTATGCAAAATAAAATACGGTGTTTGTGTCTTCTTAGTATGGTGAACAATGGAAGAAAGGAAGCTGTACCACATGTGTGTGTGATGGAGGTCTGTCTCGCTGTCACACAGAAAAGTGTCCTCCTCTTCACTGTGACAAGGTCAGTAAAATCCATAACACTTCATATTAGTTACTTTACCAGCAGGTCACTGAGAAGATCACAGAAAGCAGAAGAGCTGTTGGGGAACTGACTAGTGTCTTTACCATAAAATGCAAATTTGCTTTGATACTTACTGTATGCCTGACAGAGAGAGCAAAAAAGGATTGTTTGCGCATGTATTTCGCATCGCTCAGTTGCTCCCGGTTATGTGCAATCCTCCTGGAGTATTTTACTTTAATGCAGTATTCATGATGTTATATAACTGTGCTTTAGAACAATACTCAACAAGAACAAATAGACATTTAATTTTTATGACTTACCTTATATGGGTGAATGCTTAGGAGCTATAGACACTGTGAAATCAAAGTTTTCTCAGAACTTTAGGCCATTTTTTTGTCTTGAGGCCATTTATTACAACAATGTAATCTAAACATTGACTGCTGTACAATACACATTTTAATTAAACCATTGATTGACATCTTGCACTACACTGATTTGTTTTAATCAAATGCTTGTTATAATGTGAATATGTTGAACATCTAATACCACCTAGAAACAAGTTTGTGGCTGTGACATAATTTAAAACCTTTTGGCTATTAAAGAAAAGAATGAACCCTTTGATAAAACCTACTAAAACTCCTCCTTGAAAGAGAAAGATTTACTCAAGAGAGAAAACAATTTCATGGTTTAAAAAAAAAAAAATCCAGGTTAAGTACAAATGAATCCACTGTAGCTGTGATGAGCTTTTATGTTTATTTTGACTCTGTAGACTTACTCATTAGATTAATGTTCATTTAAATAAATGTGTTCTCCTTAGGGTCAGATAAAGGTCAAGCGAGTCGGCCAGTGCTGTGAAGTGTGTGTCGCATCTAAAGACAGCTGTCGCTATGAAGGTGTCATCCGTTACCATGGCGATATGTGGAACGGCACAGGTTGCGAGTTCTGCATGTGCGAACGGGGTCAGGTCCTGTGCCAACGGGTGGAGTGTGCCAGACAGGAGTGCCCGCAGGTATGTGCCCAATTTTCGAATATTTTTTAAACATATTTTGATGCAAACTCATCAACAGAGCCACATGCCTAAATAAGACATTGATCATTAAAAGCCATCAGATCAACTAGGGGGCTATATACCGACATGGAATGATGAATGATAACTACCGAATCAAAGTATTTCATGCTGCTTCATTAATCAAAACTAAAATTGAAAGGTTTATCAGGCTGGTGATTTATTGCTTTTTAAATGTACTTTTAACCGGAATCCATGAAAGTCATTCGAAAGGTTATTCTTTAGAGAGGTACAGAGTACAATAAGTGTTACCTCTTAAAGGTCCAATATGTCTTATTTTGGAGGATCTATGGATAGAAATGCAATATAATATACATAACTATGTGTGTATAAAGACCTCACATAATGAAGCGTTATGTTTTTATTACCTTAGAAGAGGCTATTTCTATCTACATACAACACGGGTCCCCTTTCATGAATTTTTTCTTGTTGTTTCTACAGTAGCCCTAAACGGACAAACTGTTCTAAAGAGTGCGTGAATATGTTATCTCCTTCGGCAAATAAACGAAAACGTGATGACATCTTAGTCCTGTGTCAGCCACCGTAGTGCTTTGAGCTGTTGGTTGCAATTCGCAACCTCACCACTAGATGCCGCTAAAACCTTTACATTGCTCCTTTAATACTGACTAATTGTAAATCATCCAAACATTTTTTTTTTAATATGAAAGCAGCGTTTTGAAGGCCTTGCTTTAATAAAAACGAGAGCTAATGAAGCATCTGATTTAACAACACAGAAAACATCACAGCCTTCGTTTTGAAAACATTGATCAAATCTTTTGTTCTTCCATATTTCACTGACATTTGCTCATTTGCCTGTAGACCGCCATGAGCTTATGTAAGACAGTTTGATTACTCAAAGAAACAACCGAATATTCTCCCATGAACTATCTATAGCCGGCCCACTGTAAAAAGCCTCAGAGATAGAAATGGAAATTCGAGTTTTGTGGCTCCGTGTCAGACAGCTAATCATTCCCTTAGGAATGTTCACGCTGAAATGAAATGAGCTCAAACTTCACACCTTGTTTTAGGGAAAAAAGCTGGTCCAGTTGTCGGGAAAGTGCTGCCCCGAGTGTAAATCAACCACTAGCTTCTGCTCATACTTACTACCAGACCAAAAGGTATGAACTCGTTTACTTTGATGAACTTATTAACTATTTTGATTTAACTGATTCTATGACTAGTGCTTTTGTTAACGTATGATACTTGTACACATTTTACATGTAAACACCGATGTTTAACACAAGTAATTTTCAAAAGAAAACAATTAAATAAGCAAATCGGTCACTCAATAAATCACCTTTGACTTTTTTCTTAGGGGCAGAATACAAAAGTCAAGAGCTTCAGACATCTGGCTGTAAGTAAACATCCTTTGTTTTATATTAATGAATAAATCCAGAATTTCTGGTTAGCAAACATGCTTTTTTTTGTATTAAAATGTTTTTATATTTTCTGGTTTGTGTTCGCTGATCTCAGGATTTAGAGAGTGTCAGAGAGGGGCCGTGTCGTGAATGCCAGTGTCAGGACGGTCACTTGACCTGTTACCAGCGCTCTTGTCCCACCTGTGCATTGGGAACTTTGACTATACCTCGCCATGAGCAGTGCTGTCCTGATTGCAATTTAGGTAATACCAGCATCTGTTATTCATTGTATGGGTGGCAACGAAATAAAATAAAATCAAAAAGGATTTTTATATTAGGATGCATATATTTAAACTGGATTGCATAAACAATTGAGGATTCCCAGTGTAACAGAATTCCATTGTGTCATATACACACAGTAAAATACCTTTCAAATCATTTTGAAAATTTGGTCCTCCAGGGAACACTTCCTTAGCCATAACGACAAAACATTGTTAAGCTCAGCGGTAGACAGATGAGAGCTATAGTATTAGGTATTCTGGTTAGATAACAATGTTATTTAGCTCAGTGACCCTCATGAGATCGTGCCGTGCTCTCTATATACTCAATTTCCCTGCTGACTTCCAAAGAGGCTGGAGAAAGAGAACATGCTTCTCTCTCTCTCCCTCCCTCATCAAAGTCCATAGAGAAATATAAGTATACATTGATTATTACAACATGTGAATGTTGGGTTGTATGTGTGTGGGTTGATAGGATCTCCATGTTTATAAGAATATGCTAATGTACCCTTTAAGTACAGCAGTCAAATCTTCTTCAGGCAGGCAGCTGGGTGTCTTATAGTGGTGGGAATCAAATCAGTAGGGGGCTGGTGATATCGATATTTGTCCCACGATTCAAATACAAGAGATATTTTATTTAGTGGGTTATTTCAAACAGATCTATATTACAATCTTTACTCGCTTGTTTTATTTGCATCAGAGTTCAGTGCTTTGTGCGGTTATATTCTTAGCAGGTTTCAGGTTTGGATTTGGTTGAATGAATAAGTAAGTGTGAGTTGACCTGATGCTACAGTATTATTTGCCTTTTTGCTATATCGCAGACTTATTGTACATTCAATATCCTCATGTGAAAACCAAATACTCCTTGCTGTGAGAATATCTATAAGGTTTTCTGATCTAAAATATCTCAGTTCTTCAAAAAAATCACTTCCTCCACTGCAAAAAAAGCTAAGGGTTCAAAACAGATTTTTTCAATAAGGGAAGGAAACTGTACAGTATGTGTTGATATCGTGACAATATTTCAAGCTTTTGCTAACCAAAGACCGTGTGTCAGGCATTTAAGCAAAATCCCAGTCAAAAAAACATACACTTCTAGGGGGTCGGAACCGGAAATGATAACTCGCTTTCGGTTTTTCGTTGGGATAATTAATTTGCATGATCGTTCCCTAAGGAGTTGACGCAATTATTTTGACTTTGGATTGGTGTTTGTTATAAAAATATTATAGCAACCAAGATAGATTAAATAGATTTGGCCACACTGTCTGAATAAACCAATCTGGTTACATTTCGAACAAAATAACATTGTGTCGTTTGTGTGCAGTGTTAACAAAGCCTTTCCTCTTATTCTCTGCTGTACTGTATGTGTGTCTACAGCCGTCCAGTGTCACCAGGATTGTTTAACATGTTCTGGCACACCAGATCATTGTGACAGTTGTAAGAACCCTTCTGCCCTGCTGATGAATGGACGCTGTGTGCAGTACTGTCCCCAAGGCTTTTTCGCTCAGGGCAAAGTTTGTGCAGGTATGAAAATGAATACTTATTCTTCCTTTTCCATAACTTCTGAGTTGGTACTGTAGCCCTGTTGGAGAAAGCATATAAAGCATATTATGTGCACTCCAGATGCAAAGGCCGTTACAGATGGTAGGTTTCTTAATTTTACCAGCTCATAAAATAATAAGCTAATTTTTCTGAAATATGAATGCAGGATCCCATGTATTCTCAATGGAAAAGGCAAATTTCAGAATGCATTGTAAATAGCTTGGTGAGAAATAAGCTCAGATGGTAGAATACGCCAGAGAAATGTTGACTATAAATGCTTGATTAAATATATAATATATATATTTATGTATTATCAACACTTATATACAGTATAAACAGTGCCTTGAACAAAAAAAATGCATATTGTTATGTTGCTACCTTATCTTGAACATAACATAACACTACATGATACTAACATACACTTCATGCAAAACAATGACAAAACCAAAAAATTGGTTTGTGACAACTTTGCAAATTTATAAAAAAATAAAAACTGAAATAAGTACATAGCACAAGTATTCATATCCTTTACTGGGACACTTGAAATTTAGCTCAGAAGCATCAGTTTTGCTTTGGAGAGTCACATATATCTCAATAAAAAGTTCAACAGCCTAATATGCATATCAAAGTAAAAACCAAGACATGAGATTAAAAGAACTGCCAATAGAGCTCTGAGACAGGAATGTATCAAGACACAGATCTGGGGAAGACTCCTGAAAAAAATCTGCTGTATTGAAGTTTGACAGAAGCATCCAGCCTCCAATAATCCTGAAGAAAGAGGTTTGGAACCACCAGATCTCTTACTTGAGCTGACCTCCTGTCCAAACTGAGCCACCAATGGGGAAGGGTCTTGGTTAGAGCGGTGACCAAGAAGCTGATGATTTGGTTGAACTCCATGATCAAATATGGAGATGGGAGAAACTTGCAGAAGGGCAAACATCACTGCAACGCTCCTCCAATCTGGGCTTTATGGCCGAGTGGTCAGACTCAAGCCTTTGCTCAGTGAAGACAAGTTAAAACGTACTTCAACAAATCTTTCAAACTGTCAGAAACAAGATTCTCTGGTCTGATGAATCTCAGTTTCATGCATCATGTGTGGAGAAAACCAGGCACTGCTCAACACCTGCACAATACCATCTCAACAGTAAATTGTGTTGGAAACAGCATCATGATGTGAGGGTGTTTTTCAGCTGCAGGGACTGGGGCATTTGTCAGAGTAGAAGAAAAGCTCAAAGGCACAGTATACATAGATATTGATCATGAAAACCTAGCCAAGAACATTCAGAACCTCAGACAGGGCAGAAGGTTCATTCTACAACATGACAATAATACTATGCACACTGCTAAAACAAGCATGGCTAATGGACTCCGTCTACATCCTCGAGTGGCCCAACTAGTGCTTGTGCTTGAACCCAACTGAACATCTCTGAAGAAACCTGAAAATGTCTGTCTAATGATGATCTCCATCCAACCTGTCAGAGTTTGAGAGGATCTGAGGAGAAGAATGACAGAAAATTGCCAAATGCAGATGTGTATAGCTTGTCACATCATACCCAAAAAAATTTGATTCTGTAAAGGTGCTTTAACCATCTTCTACATTAAGGGTATGAATATTTATTCAAACGTTTTTTTCGTTTGAACAAACACTCCCTTTTCGCTCTTGTTTGACTCTTGGTATTTTTGCACCATGGTATTTAAATCCTCTGCACATTTGGTGCTTTAACTTGCCATCCAGGTAGCTATGGATGTGTATCCGAATATCCAATCCTATGGCTTGGTGTATGTGTATGTACATGCACATAATTCTTATTTGTGTAACAGTCATTTTAACAAGTCAAAACACATACTGGAATTCCCCCTCTTATTAGAGGGCTAGTGGTGCTTCCACAGGATTAAAGCATCATTTGACAAATCTCGTGTCTAACCAAACAAAACTCTTCTCTTTAATATTTGTTTCTATTATTGAAAAAAATATTAAACACACTTTTTAAAAATGTCAACGTTATGGATAACACGAAGTGCAACATGACTTGTATCTTGTTAGAAATAAATAAGATATACATATACTACGTATACTTCTCGTCCTTGTGTTTTAATTATGCTTTCACAAACTGTCTCCCCCCTAACCTTTATCCCATTTCCTGTATTCTTCCTACCAGCCTGTCAGCCGTCCTGTGCCACCTGTGAGAATGACTTTGAATGCACAGCGTGTGGTGGGTCTTTTCTCTTCAGTGGCAGGCAATGTGTGACCACCTGTGAGGGAGGTCTTTTCCAGGACCACACACGCTGTCTCCGTAAGTCACTTTTATTGTTTTGGCTTTATACTCTTTACTTCTGTACTTTTATAATTTAAGCTCTAAGAAGGCACATTTCCTCTTTGCTAATAAACTCATATTTCACCTGTACCCGCTGTTCATTTATTCACTGCATAGGAATTAACTTAAAGATACGGTAACCTGGTCTTGACAAGCTTTCTGACTGTAGCAATTTATTCTGGAAAGTCTCACGCGTTGGTGACTTGTTAACTGATCTGGTACTGTGAAACTGAGAGTACTGACTGTGCAATTACACCGGTCTCCAATCTCATTCAATTTCACACTTTAATAAACCCCTGCCATAGATTGAGCTTTAATGTTCTTAAAGAGACAAGATGGAGAAGGAATATCCCGCTTAGGTTGAACCCATTATGGTGGATTTAGCGAAACTGAGCCCTACCAAGGGATTGAATATGGAACGTTTTTATTGTTTTGGTGTCATAACCATTCATCCTCTTGTTTTTCTCCCTTAGCTAAGTGCAAATGTTAATCTGCAAAAAGGGACTTTGCTTTACTGTTAAATCAAAGCAAATTTCTTTCTTTCCTTTCTTTGTTTTTCATGCTTGCACAAAGCCATGTGAAACTTTCAAGAGTTTTGCAGACAGATAAACAAAAGTCTGCTGTCCATCATTTTTCAAGCATGCCAACGTTATCCAAACCCAATAAATATGGTTACCAACCTCTCTTGTTCACACTCTCTTGTTGGCTGTCAAAATATTTTGGTACTCTTCCAGCTTCTCAAAGTTTCGGGCCAGCTTGGTGCCAGTTTGTGTGTGTGTGCGGAGACAGGCCGTGTAAATGGTGAATGCTTGTTCCACCCTGGGCACTGTGCCCAGAATTAGTTTAATCCTGAGCTCCACACTCACACAAAGAAAGAAAGAAGACGTCTTCTGACATATTCATACATCCTTCTTTAATAATATATATATTTTTCAATTTTTATTGTATTTGTACTCATAATCTGGAGGACTGGATTACCACGTGAGAAAACATTAGAGCTAGTTTTTATTTTCCTTTATTTTTATGAAAATTTAAGATGTTTACAGAAACATGTACTCAGTGTTGCTTGCTAAGTTTAGCCCTACCATTATATTGGACACCCAGTGTTAGAGACATGGTGTTATTTTTATAGTGTTAAAGACATGAATGACACCTCAAAGGTTGTTGAGCAGAGGTGTGTGTTTTTTAACAACAATCCACCACGCCCATAAACTTTATGCCTGTGAGTTTTGCATTGACAAGACGTTTCATACAAACACATTCAGCCTGTTTGTTACTCTGATTATAAATAAATAAAAAACTTTAGTGCCAAAATAAAGTAAAAATGACGATGTAATGTATGACTCTTTGTTTAATGTAACAACATATACAAAATATGTTTTTTTCTAAATATTGTTTATTCTTCAAATAGTCCTCAGAGTCCCGGAGACCTCTCTTTCTCTATCTCTATCTCTCCCTCTCTCTGTCCCTTTATGATGATAATATTTTAGTAGTAAAGTGAAATATTTGAGTGGAACGGGTTAGTAATTTTGCTGAGATTGAGTGCGCCTCTTTCTAAAGGTTAATTATACTTTAAGTTTACGTTCACCCAAAATCCAATCGAGCACCAATCCTTTCGAATTGAGCTATGAAATTCATGGTCAGAAATAAATAAAGATGTAATTCTCAGGATGGCTTTGTGTTTGGTGCTTAAGCTTTAGATCTCAGCATACTATCTTAAGGCACTCGGTTAGATACACAGAAGCCTATGTGAAGTGGTTTTTTTGTGTGTGTGCGATTTGTTTATACGTGTGTTGTTTATCATACAGTAAATGGTTGTGTGTATCTGCTTCAGAACATTCACCTTGTGAATATGGGAGAATGTTCTTCTCTCTTGTTTCATCACAACAGAAAGGACTTCTTTTGCTCTTGTTTACCTGATGTGTTTTCTCTCAAAGTCAAAGCCATTCTTCTTCCACAAATAAATCTTTACCAAAACATGTCTAGAACATAAAGCAACATACTTGTTTTTTGTTTGTTTGTGAGAATTGACAGATGTGTGACCTTGTTGATTCTGAACAGATTATTGACTTCTTCCTCTTAAGGTTGCCATGACTCCTGTTTGTCGTGCCAGGGGGCGGGGCCTCAGGATTGTTTGACATGTTCAGACCCCTCTCACTTATTGAAGGATGGATTGTGTGTTACAGACTGTGGCCCTGGCTACTACGCTAGTCAAGGCAGCTGTTATGGTATGATAGGAACAATTTTTATCAGCACATTCTTTGTGTGTCTATGTTTTTGTTTGGTCATTAATGTTTCCATATAATGTCATTTTAAATGTAGGATGTCTTATATATTGCACTCTATAATACTATCTATTATTAACAAAAATATATATATTTTTTCGTTAAATATATATGAAGAATAAAAAAATATATTTATGTATAAACATATATATATATATATATATAGTAAATTATATATAAAGTATAACAATTGTATGATAGTTTTGTTACAAGTCAAATTTCAACATTTAATGCCATTTTTTGCCCATTTCTTGGCCCTAGCACTTTCGGTTAAATCTTAGAATAGTTGTTGGTTGTTATAGTTCTCGAGGCAAGATCACGCTCTATAAATTTCACCAGGAAGATATTTAAGCTTCAACCAGACATCACTTCTACAAATGCAGAATAACACTCTAAGTGTTCTTTCTGGAGTGGGAGAAATTTACAGCTACCACAGAGGCAGCTTGTCTATTTATCATAAGTGAGAATTGTGTTGAGGGATGCTGCGCATGTCTTTATTGAGTTTTTCGGTTTCTAACTATAAGCAAAAATAGCTTATGAGTCGAGCTGTTTATATAATGCATTGGCATGCTAATTTCAGTTAGTCCTGAGGCCTTTCTGCGATCGTTTATTTGTTCCGGCACGAATGCTTTTGTTACTGCTATTTGATTAGCGTTTATTAGACATGAAGAGTTTTTTAATGTCGTTTCAGATCTTTAACAAACTTTAGTTTTGTTTGTTATATATGCTATTTTGTTTCATTATTAAATCCCCATGAAGTAGTGGGTTACGGTGCATTTAACATTTAAAGGCGTTGTTAGTCATGACATGAAGTTTCGAAGCAGGGCTTATTCCTTTTATAAAACGGTTATTCCATATTCATAGCAAAGCTAAGCAACAGAGACGCAACAACAGTGGCACAGTGATACATAGACAATTTAATGCAGTCAGCAGTTACAAATTGGGTATTTTATAACGGCTTAGAACGCTGCTCAACCAATCAAAATCAAGGATTTATAATTTATTACATAATATACTTTAATATAATTTCTTGTTATAGCTTGTGACCCTTCTTGTGCGACCTGTCAACCTGGCAGTCCTCGCTGCATGACCTGCCCATCAGAACATGCATTGCATCATGGGAAATGTGTACAACAGTGTCCACCACAGTATTACGAGGACAACCATGGCCATTGCCAAGGTAAAAAGTGATTGTTTACAAAAAGTGATTGTTTAACATCCATGTACAGTACTTTATATTTACTGAAAACTAAAAACATAATGAAAAGTCTTTAATAACTTATATGGTTCTGTTATATTACCTACATTTTTTTTTTAGAAAAAGTATGCGTACATAAAAAAGTGGCATATGTGGCTTTGATACATTCGATTCATGTGCAATGATCATATAAAGAAATATATTTATACTAGGGGTGTCACAATATACAGCAGTGCAATAACAGTGATATTAAAAACCTATGATTATCGACAATAATTAATTTTAAACGTTCCTTGAAATTGCAAAATATTCAGCACCCATTATAATTTTTGGCATTTTTCAGTAAAAATGGTTACAAACACTCTCTCTGCCTCCCTACATAAAATATTTGAGTGTGATTTATTAACCAAATAACAGCCAAAACACAAAATAAACCAAATCAAAAATGAATTTCACAGGAGGCATCATTAAGTTCTTTAAAAAAAATCAATAACATTGTAAACAAAATTGGCCACGATAACTGTGTAGTGAAAATATCTGATATTGAATTTAGTTAATCCCAATTTTAACATCTCTTGAGTATATTTGAAGTAATTGCGTAATCTTGAAAAGTGGCAGAATGTAGCAAAAGTATCACAGAGCCAAAACTTAAGACATTTTGAATTCCTTTCCTGAACTTTGTCCCTACTTTATTTCTTTCAGCATGCCACAGTTTGTGTGCATCCTGCTCAGGTCCCACTGTGTCTCAGTGCATCTCTTGCCCAAGATCTCTCTTCCTGAACCAAGGCCAGTGTGTGGAGTCCTGTGGAGAGGGCCTGTTCTCCAGGGACGGCCACTGTCACAGTATGACTACATTTTTACACCTCTGATATTACTCAGTTATTCCACGATATTGTGGAAAATGGATAAACCACACTGTACTATCCTAAAGATTACTATTAATTAAAATTTGAAATTGAAGACTGATTTGGTCTGATTGAAAATAAGTGACATTCAACATTAAGATACTGTATGCATTGTTAGTACCATGGGCTCCCAGTAAATAAATGAAAGAGAAAGAGAAAGAAAGGAGGGATAAATGGATCTACTGAGGTTTAGAGGTACACTGCAAAAAATGGCTTTCTTACTTCTTGTTTTCCAGTAAAAATATCTAAACATTCTTGAATCGAGAAGCATTTCTTGATGAGCAAACTGACCTAAGAAAATAAGTCTTGTTTTCAGTCAAAAAATAAGAAATTTCAGTGAATTTGTGCTTAAAAGAAGCAAAAAAAATACCAACGGGGTAAGAAAAATAATCTTGAATTGTGTAGGGGTTACTAAGAAGGGTTGTAACCCTTGATTCAAGATTATTTTTCTTACCTCATTTTGCTTGTTTTTAGTAAAAAATATGAAATTTCAGTGAATTTGTCCTTAAAACAAGACTTATTTTGACTTATTTTGCTCATCGAGAAAATGCTTCTTGATTCAAGAATTTGTTGACATTTTTACTGGAAAACAAGAAAAAAACGAAGTAAGAAAGTCATTTTTTCCAGTCTATGGATGGAAAGAAGTAAAACAGATGCTGTGTGGTGCCTATAAAGGATTATCATAAAGAATTATCATAACCGAACACATAATACATTAATATTACATCATACAATGCTGTCGGATAGCATTTGTCAGAAATGAACCCCAGTTAGCTTCTACGAGCACTTTGGTGGAATGTGCCTGAAGGTCCTCCAAGAAGGTTGTCTGTTGAATTACTGCGATGCTGAATAGCATAATTGCAGATCACGTATAGTAAAGTTCATAAAGATATACCCCGTACACGTGGGTTGAGTGTTTTTTGTTTTTTATCTTACCTGTGGCACTAATGGACTAGCTGTCCCCTTCCCCAGTACATCAATCAGTGCTGCATTGCGGGATAGAGAGTGTGCGCCCCGAATACAGATAACCTTCTCTGGAGGTTCTGTGTGTAGATACAGATTATTAGTTCATAGGAGACTTCAAAAGGAACTCTCTAAAGCCTCACCAGGGAGCAATGGACTCAGCCCAATGGACCTTCCCTAATGGTGCCAACAATAGAAATAGAAAGGACATTATTAAATGCATGTTTTGCTAGTTTGATTTTCAACAACGTTTTAAGAAAGTCTCAAACATGTTGGTTTAACAAATTGATTCTGTTATAAATGTTCTGTTGGCATCTTGCATCTTGTTTTTATCTCAGCACATGTTCTCTCTCTGTGCAGGGTGCCATGTGTCCTGCAGGGCGTGTGTGGGCCCTGATTCCTCAGACTGCAAATGCTGTGTCAAACAAGAGCAGGTTCTGCAACCACAAAATGAAGACGTCTCTCACGGGTCCTGTCAGTCTGCCTGCAGGCCACAGCATTACATTGACCCAGATCTGACCTGCAGAGGTGAGCAAACAAGATATGAAAATGGTAATACACACATGCACGTATCTCCAGATCCTCAGTAGCTCCCAGATTATAACAGATAAAATTCCAAGATAATAGGTGTACTCTGCATGCTCTCCTGTTGAAAGACACACCACTTAATCCTTCAAGACTGAAAAGGTTTGAAGATTCTATAGGTAAAACCAGATATGCTAGGGTTGATGTGCGTGATGTTTAACACATTGTGGAAAATGGTATCTTTGAAATTGATAAGCCAAATCCGTGCAGAATGGAGCAGGGTCATTTTTTATAGGTTAGGAGAAAGCATTTAGTGTCGATGTCAACCAAAAAACAGCTACTCGTATTGAATATGTTTACATGGACAAACTGTGACTTCACCATCAATACTGCACCTCACTTTCAAAGCAACCGCATAACATTTACATTGGTATGCTTTTACAGTCGCAAAGAATAGACTCTGAGTTTCTATATTTATAACTTGGCCACATGCTGTGAGCTTTATAGAGAAAGAAATCTAGCACAAGTACTTGTCAGATGTTGTACATAAAACAGGAAGAAGGTCTATGAAATGGTGCAGATTACATTTTTCTAAAGCTGATGGGTTAGACTGGAAAAATGTTTCTGAATCAGATTTCTATATACAGTATATGTATATAAATATATATTAGGGTTGGGCAATGTTGCCCAGCTTCCAAATCATACTCAACCGCGGCTATGAGATGAGAATGTCATACTGTGGACTCGGCTGTCAACATTTGTCTTGGGAAGGTGCTGTACGCGTATGGAGACAAGATGTGCAGATGACCTTTTACCCCCCCAATGACGAAAGTTGCGTCATGCAGGGGAATCACGATGTCGGCCCAACATCGTGATGGCTGTAAGCCGTCGGCGATGAACGATGTAGTCAGCTATCCGCCCATATGGAAGGCGAATCCTGCCAAATTTAAATAAATAAATAAATAAAAGAATGAAATTGAAAACCAGATTATCAATTTCATTATACACAACTGGGCACATCATTATAAAATTGTTAATCTGGTTTTCATTTCCATCGTTTTATTTATTTATTTAAATTTGGCAGGAGTCGACTTCCATACGCCCAACCCTAGCTCAGTGGTAAGAGCATTGCGTTAACAACGTAAGGTTGTGGGTTCGATCCCAGGGATTGCACATACCTATGTATAAATGTATAGGATAATGAAATGTAAGTCGCTTTGGATAAAAGCGTCTGCCAAATGCATAAATGTAAATGTAATATCTATAAATATATATATCTGTGTTGCTGAAGATGGTGAGACAGTGTCCAGCTGACGGTTCATTACGTATGATGAAGCTCACTACTGTTGACAAGTCTTTCTTCAATGAAGTCTTTTGTGCTCAACCAGCATGCTGAGAGTCATGTTGAGAGTCCTCAGGGCTACTTGTCTGTAGTGCGTGTATGTGTTCATGTGCTGAATGATCAGATGTCATGTAGAGGAAATTCCATGTATATCCCTTTTTTTCATTTCTCTGGGTGTGTATGTTAGTCTGACTCAATCTATAAGGTGAAGATAAGCATAAATAATTATATGGAGTGCTGCTGTTGTTACCGTCTCATACACATTTTGCTTAACAGGAAATTTGTAAGTATTTTTGACATAGAAGTGAACATAAGCTAACAATGATCAATAACTCAGAATTTCTTTATTAATATATGTTAATATACAGTAAACAATATACAGCCACGAAAAAACTAAGAGACCATTCCAAATTTTCATTAAGTCAGCATTTCTAGATGTTTTGTGGTCATTTCAGTCGAGTGACTGCTGAATCTCAACAAAATCAAACCTCAGGAGTGACAGGAGTTTTCTGCAAATGAATGCAAATAGAAACAATATTTTTATCTGAAATATGGTAGAAATATTGTTAGTTCACAGAATGAAACAAAAATATTAATTTTAGCTAAACACATACTTATAAATAGTATGTTTTAAAATCTCTTTTATCCACGGCTGTATTTAATATAAATAAACACAATTTAATGTGAATTTAATAGATAAATGAACATATACCTTAGCTTAATGAATGAAATATATTTTTGGACTCGTTTATGATAACTAATGCATTAACAAATGATAAGTAATATTTTATAAATATTTATAAGAACTATTAAAACAAGTCCTGTCCTTGAAATCTTAACTTTTAAATTGGTAGAACCTTTAAAATGACTTACCTTTCTCCATTTATATCCCCCATAAAAATAACATTACTATTTCATTTTATTACCATGATTATTTTAGATAAAAAAATGAATGTCAGAATAATTGTATAGTACCTCTTTTCAGTATTTTTCCCTAAACTTTTTAAAGAATGAAACAATATGGTTTCTAATCGATTAAGAGAGCATTAAAGAGTTCAATCTATTACTGCCAATGCCCAACTCAAAGACTGATGTAGCTTTCTTATCTCCCTGACTTTCTTTCACAGCACACCCCAAAGGGCTTAAATGCCATTTGAACGAATAATGAGCAATATTTAAAGCCTTCAGACATGTTTATTGGATACCTAAATTCTATTAAAATACGGCTTAGTTCTGTCTTTTAAAGAATACAGATAGGCTCTGATAGCATCTTGTATGCCTACTGTTCTTCTTAAGGCAACGTACTCAATTATGTGGATATAAAAAGTAAGCCTGTATGTGTCGATCAATGATAAAACTTGCCAAAACAGACAAATCATGTTAAGACAATGCTAACTTTGTGTTGTATGTATGTGTCTGCTAAACATCTCTCTCATGTTATAAGGTTGGTGGTGGGGACGAGTCCAGACTTCACCCCTGGTGAAAAGCTGTCATTTTTGAGTGCTGATTTCATTCAGCTGCGTTCACACTTCTTGACTCTCTGGCTGACAGGCGTTTTAGAGGAAATACTTTCAGTTTGCTATGAAGATTGAGATTAAGAATAGTATTTTATCATCATATCATTGTTTTGATGAGTCTGAATATTCTTCAGATTCATATTTAGTGTAAGATTTTTAGTTGTTTTATATGTTTTAAATGTATATATTTAAATAGTTTATTATCGCTTATTATTATTGCTTATTTTCGTTTAATGGCAAGAATCAGTGTACATATTCTCAAACATGATCCCTTTCTCTTCTCTCACAGCGTGTCACACCTCATGTTCGGACTGCACTGGAGGAAATTTCCAGAACTGCACTTCCTGTCTACTTCGCAGTGTTCTCCACCAAGAGCAGTGTATCAATAAATGTCCCCATGGTTTCTATGTCCAAGATCAGACATGCCAAGGTTTTTTTTTGGCACCTCCAAAAGCCCTATTGTACCTAATAAAATCAAATCTGATAGATTTGTTATAAATTGGGGTTGGCTGTTGGATTTATGGCTCTAAAACCCTTATTCTTTG